>NC_136932.1:5391755-5615199 GCF_949752795.1 Hyperoodon ampullatus | reverse complement strand
GGTCCGGGAAGATCCCACATGCCGCAGAGCGGCTGGGCCCATGAGCCATGGCCGCTGAGCCTGCGCGTCCGGAGCCTGTGCTCCTCAACGGGAGAGGTCACAGCAGTGGGAGGCCCGCGTACCGCAAAAACAAACAAACAAACAGATTATTTTATTATCATTTATTTCACCTTTATGTTACAGTTAGGGCTTTATTTTTAGAAAACTTGGATATGTGGATAGGTTATATTTAATTTACAATAGTAAAGAGGTATTATAAAATACTTTTTCTAAAAGAGGGGGCACTTGGTCTTGGTAAGGCTGAGAACCACTCTAAGTTTATTATACTACGAGACCAGCCACAGTCTGAATAAGATAATGTGTACGAAAATCACCTTGTATCTACTAGACACAAAGTTAGGGTCTGTTTAATTCATAAATCATTTACAAGGATCCTTTAGACCCTTGTTAATCTGTAAGTATGGTCTATGGACCAGCAGCATTGGCAACATCTGGAACATGTTACAAATGCAGAATCTCAGACCAGACTTGCTGAATCAGAATCTGCATTTTAACAAGATTGCTAGGGCATTCTTGTGCACACTAAAGTCTGATGAGCATTGCTCACAGTTTGAAAAGTATTAGTGAAACTTATTATCACTCTCATAAGCACATGTTGGATTAGTAGTGGATCATCTTTATATATGTATTTATAATATATTTTTTATTGTTTAAATGCTGGTTTTAAAAGATAGCTGAGCAATGAAAGTTTTAGAACATTCAATTTTGACTTACCTTGTAATACAACATTTATAACACAATATAATTCAAAAGCCAGAAATCTTTATTCATTCATTCCTCATTCAAAAATATTTATTGAATGCCTCTTATGTGTCATGTATGCAAAATACTGGCAATACAATGGTGAACAAGACAGCAGTGCTTTTGCGCTCATGGAATTTACAGTCAGATGAAGAAGGTAGGTTCCCAAACAAATAAATCCCCAATGAAATAATTAAAATTATTTTAAGTGCTATGAAGGAAATTAAAAAGTGCTAAAATGGAGAATAATGGTCGGTTCAGGGCTGGTGAACCTCTCCTCTGAATAAAAGGTCTGGCTAGAGATAGAAATTTGGTAATCCTCAGCCCATAGATGATATTTAGTGCCATGGGAATGATTAGGATCACCTAAAGAGAGAATGTATTGTGAGAAGGGGCCTCGGGTTTGAGCCCTGAGAAGCATCTTACTTAGGTGGTCAGATAGAGGAGGAGGGGCTAGCATGAGAGGAACAGCACAGCAGGACAGGTGAAAAACCAGCAGAGTGTGGTGTAACAGAAATTCAGGAGAGGAGAGTGTTTCATGAAGGAGTGGGTGGTTAGCTATGTTGAATGTTGCTGGAAAATCAAGTAAGGTGAGGACAAAAAGTGGGGGTTGGTTTTGGCAACATAAAACTTGCTAGTGGGCTTCCCTGGTGGCACAGTGGTTGAGAGTCCGCCTGCCGATGCAGGGGACACGGGTTCGTGCCCCGGTCCGGGAAGATCCCACATGCCGCGGAGCGGCTGGGCCCGTGAGCCATGGCCGCTGAGCCTGCACGTCCGGAGCCTGTGCTCCGCAACGGGAGAGGCCACAACAGTGAGAGGCCTGCGTACCGCAAAAAACAAAAACAAAAACAAAACAAAAAACCTCCCTTTACCCCAAGGAAAACACTATTTACACTTCTGTCGTCATAGATCAGTTTTCCTGTTCTTGAATTCCATATAAATCATACAGTAGGTACTTTTTTGGTGTCTGGTTTCTTTTGCTCAAGATACCTTTGAGATCCATCCATATTGTTACATTTATTAGTAGTTCATTCTCTTTTATTATTGAATAGTATGAATATACCACAAGTTGTTTATACATAGTACTGTTGATGGCCATTCAATTGTTTCCAGTGTTTGTCTATATGATGAACATTCTTATACATGTCTTTTGGTGGACATATACATTCATTTCTCTTGGATGTATATCTAGGACTAGCATTTCTGGGTCATAGGGTAGGTGTGTATTTAGCTTTGATACATACTGCCAAACAGTTTCCAAAGTGGTTAGAGCCAGTTTACCCTCCCACTGGCAATGTCTGAGAGTTCCAGTTGTTCCACAACTTGTCAGCACTTGCTATTGTCAGTCTTTTTAATTTTAGCCATTCTGGTGGTATTTCATTGTTTTAATTTGTATTTTCCTGGTGAATAATGATGTTGAGTACCTTTTCATATGCTTATTGGCTATTTATATATTCTCTTTCCTGAAGTGCTGTAAGTCTTCTGTACGTTTTTTTAAAAAGTTGGATTGTTTGTATTTTTCGTACTGATTTTGTAGGCATTTAAAAAAAATTTTAGAAACGTAGACTTTGTCAGATGTGTATTGCAAATATTTTCTCTGAGTCTGTAACTTGCTTATTTATTTTCTCAATCTATTTGATAAATAGAATTCTTTATTTTTTTTTTATTTTTTATTTTTTTTGCGGTACGTGGGCCTCTCACTGCTGTGGCCTCTCCCGTTGCGGAGCACAGGCTCTGGATGCGCAGGCTCAGCGGCCATGGCTCACGGGCCTAGCCACTCCGCGGCACGTGGGATCTTCCCGGACCGGGGCACGAACCCACGTCCCCCCTGCATCAGCAGGCAGACTCTCAACCACTGTACCACCAGGGAAGCCCAGAATTCTTGATTTTAATGAAGACTAACTTATCACTTTTTTTCCTTTTGGGATTAAGTGCACCTTATGTCCTGCTTAAGAAATCTTTGCCTATCCAAAGCCATGAAAATATTCTCTTGTGTTTTCCTCTAGAAATTTGCTTGTTTTAAGTTTCACATTTAAGTCTATTACCCACTTCAAATTGATGATTCTTGACATCATAATAGGAACATCATAACTGTTTTTGACATCAGTTATTTTATAACAGAAACTAGGCATTTTACAGTTACAAAATGAAAATCTTACTTGGAATATGTTGGATTCAACCACTTATGCACAGTTTTTCAAAGTATCAATGACATGAAATGCCCATTCTTCCTTTTCTCTCTACATGTTCATTTGCTGGCATGTGATATCCATGGTAAAATATAAATATACTTATTTTTCTACAACTTTAGAGTGACCTTTCAAGGAAAAGAACATTAGATATTGAATTTGCTCTTTTAACCTGTGCCCCACAGTCTATAATTTCTTCACTAGAATTTAATCTAGGGGAAAAATGGAGTATTTTGTAAAAAAGGGTAAGGTGGGAAGTATTGAAATGGTAACGTGGGCTGTATTTGATTCAATGTTCTTAAACAAGTAGTCTTGATGTTTCTTAACCTTTACCTTAATCCAAGGAGGAAGGGAAGGAAGTATTTCATGGCTGGAGAGACTACTCTCATTTTAAGGCATGCCCCCCTTTTTCTTGTTCTTTTTAAAATTATTTATTTATTTATTTATTTTGTCCCCCTTTTTAATATCTTCCTTTTTCTCAGTCGTAGTCACTTGAGGTGTTTGAAATTAATTGGGTCTAAAATTTCTTCTAGTTCTGACTTTCTTCTAAGATTTATAATCTATATAGGAAAGCACCTTAAAACATTATTTAAATTCTTTGAAACAAAGGTGAAACTCAAGAAAGGAATCCTGCTTCTCTTCATAATGTGCCACTGACATTGTACCTTTGGACACTTACATGATTTTATATTTTTTGTCATTCTTTGTGTCTTAAATTTTGTTTGTAAAATGGAGAGAATAATAAATGCCATTGCATGTGTTTATCTTCCAGAGATGCTATGAGATAATACGAAACCTCATTTGCACTCCTGGGCTAAGTGCTTGATGCCACATTTTTGGAGGAGTTTTGGAAATATTGATAGAAGATGGTCATTGTTAAGCTGTTTCCTAGTATAATATCTTTAGAATTTTGGTTGATATTTAATTTTTATACATGGTTTGATCTACTTGTTTTTTCCTGATCCAGAGTTTTAATGTTTGTTTTAAATAAATAGCTTTGCAGTGAGTGGTACCCCAAGCAGCAATGAGATATTCTAAAATCTAGAGCTGTGCTATTCAGTAGAACTTTCTACAGTGATGGAAATATTCTTTATCTGCGTTATCCAATATGAAAGCCCCTAGCTACGTGTTCTGTTGAGTACTTAAAATATGGTTGGGGGGACTTCCCTGGTGGTGCAGTGGTTAAGAATCTGCATGCCAATGCAGAGGAGCTGGGTTCGAGCCCTGGTCCGGGAAGATCCCACATGCCGCGGAGCAACCAAGCCCGTGAGCCACAACTACTGAGCCTGTGCCCTAGAGCCCGTGAGCCACAACTACTGAGCCTGTGTGCCACAACTACTGAAGCCTGCACGCCTAGAGCCTGTGCTCTGCAAAAAGAGAAGCCACCACAATGAGAAGTCCACGCACTGCAACGAAGAGTAGCCCCCACTCGCTGCAACTAGAGAAAGCCCGCGCACAGCAATGAAGGCCCAATGCAGCCAAAAATAAATAAATAAGTAAAAGACTTGACCTTTTAAAAAAAATCTTAAAAAAAAATGTGGTTGGGTAACTGAGAAACTAAATTTTTAATTTTTATTAACTTAAATTTAAACTCAAATTGGCACATGTAGCTAGAGGCTATTATATTGGACAGTTCAGTATTAGTTCTAGAATTAATAATAGATTTAGAGCAGGTCTTGGTGAACTTTTTCTGTAAAGTACCAGATAGTGAATGTTTTAGGCTTTGCAAGTCATATAGTCTCTGTTACAAGTACTCAACTCTGCTGTTGGAATACAAAAGCAGTCATAGACAACGCATAAATGAACGGATTTGGCTGTGTTCCAATAAAACTTTATTAACACTGAAATTTGCATTCCATCTAATTTTCAAGTCGCATGAAACAGTATTCTTCTGATTTTTTTCAACCATTAAAAATTGTAAAAATCATTCTTAGTTCACAGGCCATACAAAAGCAGGTGATAAGCTGTAGTTTGCAGAACCTTGACCTAGAGTGTTGATAAGTAGCAAAGATAGAGATATAAAAATTCATGTGTTAATTCAACAAATTTATTGAGTGGCTATCACAACTGGGCACTATTTTGAGAGCTGAAGATACAGCAAAATAGCGATAAAAATGACAGTCAACATCCATGTTTTCATGGAGTTTACGTTCTGGTGGGGGGAGACAGATTTTAAAAATGAACAAATATATGTCAGGTGGTGAAAATGAAATTTTTAAAAATAAATTTATTTATTTATTCATTTTTATTTTTGGCTGCCTTGGGTCTTCGTTGCTGCGCAGGGGCTTTCTCTAGGTGCAGTGAGTGGGGGCTACTCCTCACTGAAGTGCACGGGCTTCTCATTGCGGTGGCTTCTCCTGTTGCGGAGCATGGGCTCTAGGCATGCAGGCTTCAGTAGTTGTGGTGCATGGGCTTAGTTGCTCCGTGGCATGTGGGATCTTCCTTGACCAGGGCTTGAACCCATGTCCCCTGCACTGGCAGGTGGATTCCCAACCACTGCGCCATCAGGGAAGTCCGAAAATGAAATTTTATGAAGAAAAATAAAGAGAAAGGAAAGTGCCAATGGAGGATGACATTTTATTATAGGGTAGTTAGGTAAAGCTTGCTCAATAAGGTGACTTTTGAGCACACACCTGAATGAAGAAAGGAAGTAGGCCACGTGGCTATCTAGGGGAAGAACATTTTGGTCAGAGGGAAGAGTAAAAGCAAAGGTCCTGAGGCAGGAGCATGCTTTACCAATTCAAGTAAGAGGAGAGATGTAGAAAATTGACAAGAATTGTATGTTTCAACAAAATTAACCCACTTTGGAATTCTTCCATCATTTGTATCAGATATGTATAAATATCAGTAAAGGGAACTATATTTCTATCAAAAGCAATATAGGGACCTTTCCTTCTCAGCTTTCTAGAGCATTCTTTTTGGAAAATAGTTTAAAACTATGTTGACTGCCAACACATTAAAAAAGACCCCAGTAGACCCCATCATGGAAACTTTTTGAAGTCTTTTTTGGGCTGAAGTATGAAGGAATTACAAAATGATCCATTAAAAACTGTAAAGCTTTTGCTGCACTTAGAAATATTTAACAGGTTTCTGGTCTTCAGATGGGAATTCCTTTACCATCTATTCACTACTGGACTTCATATGTTTATAAAGACCTTTTAGTTCAAGGGGGGAAATGCACTTCAGTCTATTTTTTCCTTGTCTTTTAAGTATTTTTTGGCACCTAAGAAGAACATCCATGTAGCCTGATTATAGATGGCTTTAATGTCTCCTTCAAGTTCTGAATACTCAGGTAGTCAAATCTTTTTCTCTTGGAAACTGTACTCAGCTCCTTCTGGCGTTATTTACAGCACACAAAGGCTGCTTGAAAAAATATTGAGAGATATTTAAATGTCACTGTCAGAGAGTTTAAAAGGTTCAGGGAACCAGGACCTTTTTCCTTTAGGTCATCAAATCAAAAGCCATCTTGCTCTGTAGTAACTAAAAGGTGTTTTCACATGAAGGTTGTTCATGTGAAACTTTTGAGCTAGTTTTCTTTCTTTTTTTTTCTGCTCAGAATCCCTTTAGTGTGCAGTTAAAAGTTTCACAGTTAGCTTTAAAAAAAAAAAAAAAACTGAAAAAAACCCACTATCAAACTTACAGAAAAGTTGCAATACTGTACAAAAAACTATTTTTTTCCGGAAATTTTGAGAGTAAGTTGCTGACATGAAGCTCTGTCACCCTTGAATACTTTAGTGTGTGTTCTACCTTCTCCCACATAACCACAAAACAACCATTAAAATCAGGAAATTAACATTGATCTATGACTACCATTTAAAAAACAAATTTATTTATTTATTTGACTGTGCCGGGTCTTAGTTGCGGAATGGGGGATCTTCGTTGCTGGGTGCGGGATCTTTTAGTTGCGGCATGTGAAATCTTAGCTGCGGCATGTGGGATCTAGTTCCCTGACCGGGAATTGAACCTGGGCCCCCTGCATTGGGAGCATGGAGTCTTAGCTGTTGGACTACCATGGAAGTCCCCATGACTACCATTTAATCCTCAGACCCCATTCAGATTTCTCCAGTTACTTCTATAACGTCCTTTACTTCAGGAGGATTCAGCTCAGAATCATACATTGCATTTAGTTGCCACGTCTCTTCACTCTCCTTCAGTCTGGAATAGTTTCTCAGTCTGTCACGACCTTGACACTTTTGAGGATTACAAGCCAGATATTTTGTAAATTACCCTCAGTTAGTTTGTTTTCTCACGTTTAGCTTCATGTTGTGCATATTTGACAAGAATATCACAAAAGTGATGCTGTGGGGTTTTTTTATATATAAATTTATTTATTTATTTTAGGCTGCGTTGCGGCTTCGTTGCTGCGCGCGGGCTTCGTTGCAGCGAGCAGGGGCTACTCTTCGTTGCGGTGCGCGGGCTTCTCATTGCGGTGGCTTTTCTTGTTGTGGAGCATGGGCTCTAGGCGTGCGGGCTTCAGTAGTTGTGGCACGTGGGCTCAGTAGTTGTGGCTCGCGGGCTGTAGAGCACAGGCTCAGTGGTTGTGGCGCAGGGGCTTAGTTGCTCCGCAGCATGTGCGATCTTCCCGGACCAGGGCTTGAACCCGTGTCCCCTGCATTGGCAGGCAGATTCTTAACCACTGCGCTACCAGAGAAGTACAATGCTGTGTTCTTTTCATTATCAGTGGACACATAATTTTCATTTGTCCCATTAGTGATGATGATCGCTTTGCTCAGTTACAGTGGTGTCTACAGGGCTCTCCACTATGTAGTTTCTCTTTTCATGCTTGTAATAATAAGTATTTTGAGGAGAAGCACTTTGAATCTATATAAATATTCCATTCGTTACTAGGCTTTCACTTTATTAACTTTCTTATTAATGTCAATATGGACTCATGAATTTCTGTTTTTTTCAATGAGTTATAATCTAGTACTATCATAATAATATTGATGCTCCCTTGTCTCAGATTTGGCCAGTGGAAACCCCTTCAAAATGATTTCTATATCCTTTTAACATATCCTCTTCGTTCTGTGAGCACTTCCTTGCTTTCTGGCACAACAAAATGTTCCAGTCTCACCTGTACTTCCCCTGCCCCAGCCTTGGAGTCAGCCACTTTTCCAAGGAATCTGGTTCCTTTAAGTTGAGAATGATATTTAGAAGTTAATATCTATATGCTAGAAGCTGTTGTGGTGTCACTGCTCCCATGTGCTCTAGTGGACAGGGCTAGAGACTATGTGTATGTATGCCATACATATACACACATTTACATCTATATTTTGTATCAATTGATATACAGTAGAAGCCATGTGTTCCTGCCAATACTTGCATTTCCAATATAGGACCACAGGTTTCCATATTTGTAACTCCCTTCTCTGACAGAGAAAAACCTGGGTCTCATTATCTGTTATTATATTTTTTAAATTTGATCAATCCTCCTATATATAACCAGTCATCCATCGCCACTGCCATCTCCTCTTCTGTGAAGATGCTTTCCTTGCCTCATTTGGGTTCTGACATCCTGTACTACAGCCACTGATCTATGTGGACACCCTTTTCAGCTGTTGGAGTCTGACATCCCAGTGCAAGGCTGCACCTAATATGTGGATGCCCTCTTCACCCCACTCAAGTTTGGACACTTTGCACTGGACCGCATCCATGCACAGAAACTCTCCTCACTCCATTTGGGCTCCTTGGTGCCAGCCCCCACTGTCCCTGTGCAGGTACCTTGCTCACCCTGTTTACTCTCTGAAACCAGAGCACCCCCAGGCATAGATGTCCTCTTCACTATGCTCAGGCTCTGACTCTTCATGCTAGGCCGTCACTTACTTGGATATCCTCTTCACGCCTCTCAGATTGTAACACTCCAGACCACGTAATTCTCCCGCCCTTCTTATCTGTCTCAGGCTCTGACTTCCCATGCTGTCTGCCCTTCATATAGAATCCCTCCTCATTTCATTCTGAATGCTCACCACACACAGGCACACTCTTCATGCTGGTTGGTCTCCAGCAGCCTGCCGGGCCTGTCCCCATTCCTTGTATGGATGTTTCTTTCACCCGTCTTGGGTTTTGACCCCACATAGCAGGCTGCCCCTTTGCTTATTTTAAAAATATTTGTATTTTCCCTGCCCTTATGCTTTGCTGCTGACATCTAATGGGTGGTACGTTAAACTTTTAAAATTAGGATAGAATGTAAGTACAGTGACTATATTTTTCAAAACAATAATTGGAATATGTCTGAAGTATAGTATAGAATATTTGAAATCAGTGCTATCCGGAGCAGTTTTGCGTATATGATCGCTATTAAAATAAAGAGCAGGGACTTCCCTGATGGTCCAGAGGTTAAGACTCCGTGCTCCCAATGCAGGGAGCCCAGGTTCGATCCCTGGTCAGGGAACTAAATCCCGCATGCCACAATTAAGAGCACGCATGCTGCAACCAAAGATTCAGCATGCCACAACTAAAGATCCTGCACCCTGCAACAAAGAACCTGCACGTGGCAACAAAGGTCCTGCATGCTACAACTAAAGACCTGGTGCAGCCAAATAAATAAATAAATATTAAAAAAAAAAGAACAAAGGAGAGTTTCAATTTCTTTCTTTCTTTCTTTTTTTGGCTGCACTCGGCTCAGTAGTTGTAGTGCATGGGCTCAGTTGCCCCGTGGCATGTGGGATCTTAGTTCCCTGACCAGGGATTGAATCCATATCCCTTGCATTGGAAGGTGGATTCTTAACCACTGTGCCACCAGGGAAGTCTCAAGAGTTTCAATTTCTAGTAATAAAAGAGTATCTCCTATTGAACCAAACTTCCAACAGATAACAATTATAGGTTCTGGACAAAATATGAAAAAAAATCTGTTACCGGTTACCAACTTGTTTTTATGGCTTTTTTGCCCAAGGGCAGGCCCAGTTTTAGCATCAGGGTGACCAAAACTTAAGTAGATAATCCACAGTTTTACTAGCTTAAAAAACGATAGCAATCACAACAGTTGGGAGGCGAAGGGGGAAATCCTAGAATGGAGAGGACAGAGAGGGCTTTTTGTGTATAAATTCTCTGGCTGGACCAAATCTTTAGCTAATCCTTGAACTACACATGTATGGGTCATACCCTGAGCAATCCATCAGAGGTGAAAGTAACTGAATAGAGATTTACACTTCTGCAAGAGTGACCAACTTGTCCCAGGTTCCCTGAGGCTGTGAAAGTTCTGTGCTCTGGGAAAATCCTCAGTCCCAAGTATACTGGGACAGTTGGTTATGCTAGCTGCTGCCCACCACAAATGAAAGAATTTGAGTTTAACTACATGCTTTAAAAAGTAAAATAAACAAAGTAAAGATCCTATATGCTTCAAAGGAACATAACAGACTCCAGAAATTCTGTAATATCTTTATAATGTCCAGGGTACAAACCAAAATTATTAGGTTATATGAAGAAACAAGAAAATGTGACCCATACTCAAGAGAAAAGGAAACCAAAGATGACTGAGCCCAAAGTGACATAGGTATTGGACAAGGATCGTAAACGAGTATAATAATTATACTCAAAGATGCAAAGGAGGGCTTCCCTGGTGGCGCAGTGGTTGAGAGTCCGCCTGCCGACGCAGGGGACGTGGGTTCATGCTCCATTCTGGGAGGATCCCACATGCCACAGAGCGGCTAGGCCCGTGAGCCATGGCCGCTCAGCCTGTGCTTCCAGAGCCTGTGCTCCACAAAGGGGGAGGCCACAGTGGTGAGAGGCCTGCGTACCGCAAAAAAAAAAAAAAAGATGCACAGGGAAATATGCTTGTAATGAATTAACAAATAGGAAATCTAGCAGAGAGACTAGAAAAAAGAACAAAATGGAAATTCTAGAACTAAAAATTACAATATCTGAAATAGAAAACTCACTGGATAGGCTTGAGAGCACATTAAGATGAGAGAAGAAAGAGTAAGTGAACTTGAAGATTTATCAATGAAAATATTCAGTCTGAGCAACAGAGGAAAGAATTTTGGCGGGGAAAAGAATAGAACCTCAGGGAATTGTGGGAAAATATGAAAAAGTCTAACATACATGTAAATGAAATCCTAGAAGAAAAGGGGCAAGAGAATAGAGGAGGAAAAGTATTTGAAGAAATAATGGCTGAAAATTTCTCAGGTTTGGTGAAAAACATAATTTTACCCATAAAAAATTCGGTGGACCCAAGTGGGATAAATGCAGATAAAACCACACCTAGACATATCATAGTCAAACTGCTAAAAACCAAAAGTCAGGAGAAAATCTTGAAAGCATTCAGAGAAAAAGAATACATATAAATAGGAAGACAACAATACAAAATATCACTGACTTCTCATCAGAAACAACAGAGGATAGAAGATAGTGGAATGCCATCTTTAAAGTGCCAGAAGAAAACTGTCAACCCATAATTCTTTGTCAAGTAAAAACAACCTTTAAAATTGAAGGCAAAATAAAGATATTTCCAAATAAATGAAAACTAAGAAAAGTTGTCATTCATACAACTGCCCTACTAGAAATGCTAAAGGAAGCTCTTTAGACTGAAGAGAGACAATACCAGGTAGGAACTCAGGTCTTTATGAAAAAATGAAAAGCACCAGAAATGGTAAGTATGTGGGTGAATACAAAGTACTAATTTGTTCCTCTTAATCTCTTTAAAGTATAATTGCTGCATGGATTCCTTTTATTCTCCTTGAGGCATATTTTAGGGAGGATATAGAGAAAGAATAGTCCTGCTCTGAAGAGGACATCAGCAATTAAGTCTTCCAAAATAGTATTCTTATTAAATTTAGAGTGCTCAAATCTGAAAACATTTACTCTAAGTAGCTAATATTTGTAATCCTTTTCTTTTCAGATATAAAACCAAATGTGGAACTGAAAAGCACTCAAGAGCAGTCTGTGCCCACAGGTAACATCAGGTCTTTCCACTCTAAAAATATACCGTTACTAAATAGACCAAAGGAAGAGGAATATTCTGATTGCAATAAAAATGCTATGGAAATGTGTTGGGGAAAAAATGTGGTTGTCTCTTCCTGATACAAAAATAACATATCCATTTAGATCATACAAGTTCTTTGGCATCACGGAGCCAAACCATCTACCTAACGTTAATCACTGGTTTTTTATTTTCTTTTCACATTTTTTCAACTGATTGGTTTGAATAAAGACAGTTTTTGTTGAACAGTATAGTAGCTTATATTTGAACAACTTGTGCTTTTCACTCAGGAACAGTGGTCAGCAAACTTTTTGTGAAGGGCCGAGAGTAAATATTTTAGACTTTGTGAGCCATATAAGGTCTCTGTTGCATACTCCTCTTTATGTTTTTTACAATCCTTTAAAACTGTAAAAACCATTCCTACCTCCTGGATCCATACAAAAACAGACCATGGCTAGATTTGGCCTCAGGCCACAGTTTGCTGACCCCTGCTCTAGAATAAACTATAAACATTTAAAGTAATCTATTTCCTAAAAATAACTTCTGTGTTTTCTCCATTGATTAACTCACTTTGTTTGAATCAAAGCTTTTGCTATATTACAAAATTTACCACTTAAGTGCCTTGTTATATTACTGTGAGTTGTAACCTTATGTTTTTTGGTTTTTGGCTTTTTAAAATTTATTTATTTACTTATTTTTGGCTGCATTGGGTCTTTGTCGCTGCGCACGGGCTTTCTCTAGTTGCGGCGAGCAGGGGCTACTCTTCGTTGTGGTGTGCGGGCTTCTCATTGCAGAGGCTTCTCTTGTTGTGGAGCACGGGCTCTAGGCACACGGGCTCGGTAGTTGTGGCACATGGGCTCAGTAGTTGTGGTGCATGGGCTTCGTTGCTCTGTGGCATGTAGGATCTTCCCGGACCAGGGCTTGAACCCGTGTCCCCTGCGTTGGCAGGTGGATTCTTAACCACTGCACCACCAGGGAAGCCCTAACCTTATGTTTTAATTGAACCTGTACCTCATATTAGTTGTTCGGGTGTGCACTTTACGTCCATTATTTCAGGCTTGAGAAAAGTAAACTATTTAGAGTCTTACTGTCTAAGAGTATATGTTATAATATGCAGAAAAGAGAAACTTTACCTATAAATCAAAACCTGAGTCCATGATGACCACATTTTCAGGACCTCTTAGTCATGGATTTTATGTAATATGTTTCCATGTTATGCCTACCTGCCAGTAAAATGTCCTGCTCCATGTGTTCAGTCACGCCTGCAGCTGAAAGGAAGCCCCTGCAGTTTCTAATCACCTCTCGTATTTCAGCCCCTCCTTAGTGCCACAGGATTCAGTGTCTTTATTTGTTGCATGTAATAGATTCTCAGCAAATATTTTATTGAAAATTGGGAAGGAGTTTGATGGCAAGCGGGTATCTTTTCTGTTCATTTCTTTTGTTATCATCTTTTTGTTAAGCTACCATGCTTATATGTGAAATAATTCCAGCTACATCATGCCTTCCTCCTTACTTCTGATATTATCAATATTTATTGTACAAAATTATATTTTTGTTAAACTTGATTTTTAGTAAGTTTGCTGTTTATTTAACCATGCTTTTATTGTGTCTACTGCCTTTTACTTAGGAACTCCCATAACACTTTTTTTTCCCCTTAATCTCATGTCCAAGTCTGCATTATAGGCCTGAGTCTTGCATTATAGTTGTGCGTTTGTTTCATCTACATCTGTTAACGTATAAGCTCCTTGAAGACAGGAATTATAACCTATTCTTATCTGCAGCCTTGTCAACATTTAGTCAATGTTTGATGAAATACAGGAATTTGGGGGCCAATATGCTTTCCACAGAACCACATTTATAATGTGAACAGAAAGGGAAAATAGGATTTGGTACAGAAGCTTACAGGCTTCCTCTCAGGAAAGCATCTTTCCCAAATTGAGTTATGCCAGTAGTTTCAGACTCAGTATTTCTCATCACTATATGTTAATATTTATTGGTCTTTAACTAGCAATAGCATCCTACTGAATATTCTGAGATATACCAAAGGAGAGAGAATTTCAATCCAAAGGAACTTGAGTGCATTTTAACTCAGGTGAAAGAAATAGTCAAGAAAATGATGTCTAATGGAAAGGCACATGAACCTTGGGCATCTTTCTAAACCTCAAGAGTTTTCACATATATCTTACTTGGGTGTATGTGAAAGCAATATTGTCTATCACTAAGGGATTGGGTGAAGCTGAAATAGGAGTCTTACTTAATACATGTTTATAAAAATCCTTTAAAGTTGACTGCATAGTTAAAATTCTTCTTATCTCCTAGAAGGTTCGGTGCTTTTGCATGACTACGATTTAACCAAACCTCATGAAACAGAAAATGTGGATGGTACAGAAGGCCCAGCCAATCAAGATGAAGACATAGGAGGTAAGCCGTAGTGTAGAGACCAGAAACTAAAGATATCGTTCAGGCTCAACATGGAGAAGAAATCAGGAAATCTCCAAGGAAGACTTGCATTTGTGGGTTGAGTTGGAAGGAATTCAGTTTTGTTCACTTTACAAATATTTACATTTAATAATTTGCTACAGGATGTCAGCAAATTTTGAGAATTTAAGGTACTTATTCAGTGTTCAAGTTATACTAACTCCTTTTTGTAAATTTTTAAAAATTAATTTTTATTGGAGTATAGTTCTTTTTTATGGCTAATATTCCATTGTATATATGTACCACATCTTTTTTTTTTTCATCTTTACTGGAGTATAATTACTCTACAATGCTGTGTTAGTTTACGCTGCACAACAAAGTGAATCAGCTATTTGTACACATATACCCCCATATCCCCTCCCTCTTGAGCCTCCCTCCCACCCTCCCTATCCCACCCCTCTAGGTCATCACAAAGCATCGAGCTGATCACCCTGTGCTGTGCAGCACCTTCCCACCAGCCATCCATTTTACATTTGGTAGTGCATACACGTCAATGCCACTCTCCCACTTTGTCCCAGCTTCCCCTTCCCCCACTGTGTCCTCAAGTCCGTTCTCTATGTCTGCGTCTCCATTCCTGCCCTACCACTAGGTTCATCAGTACCTTTTTTTTAGATTCCACATACATTCGTCAGCATATGGTATTTTTCTCTTTCTGACTTACTTCACTCTGTATGACAGACTCTAGGTCCATCCACCTCATTACAAATAACTCAATTTTGTTCTTTTATGGGTGAGTAATATTCCATTGTATATATGTGCCACATCTTTATCCATTCATCTGTTGATGGACATTTAGGTCGTTTCCATGTCCTGGCTATTGTAAATAATGCTGCAATGAACATTGAGGTGCATGTATCTTTTCGAATTATGATTTTCTCTGGATATATGCCCAGGAGTGGGGTTGCTGGATCATATGATAGCTCTATTTTTAGTTTTTTAAGGAATCACCATACTGTTCTCCATAGTGACTGTACCAATTAACACTCCCACCAATAGTGTAGGAGGGTTCCCTTTTCTCCACACCCTCTCCAGCATTTATTGTTTTCACGATGGCCATTCTGACCGGTGTGAGGTGGTACCTCATCATAATTTTGATTTGCGTTTCTCTAATAATTAGTGATGTTGAGCATCTTTTCATGTACTTTTTGACCATCTTTATGTCTTCTTTGGAGAAATGTCTATTTCGATCTTCTGCCCATTTTTTAAACAATTTTATTTTTATTTATTTTTGGCTGCGCTGGGTCTTTGTTGCTGCAGGCGGGCTTTCTCTAGTTGCGGTGAGCGGGGGCTACTCTTCATTGCGTTGGCTTCTCTTGCTGTGGAGCACAGGCTCCAGAGTGCAGGCTCAGTAGTTGTGGCGCACGGGCTTAGTTGCTCCGCGGCATGTGGGACCTTCCCGGACCAGGGCTCAAACCTGTGTCCCCTGCACTGGCAGGCGGATTCTTAGCCGCTGTGCCACCAGGGAAGCCCTTCTGCCCATGTTTTGATTGGGTTGTTTGTCTTTTTGGTATTGAGCTGCATGAGCTGTTTGTATATTTTGGAGATTAATCTCTTGTAGATCACTTCATTTGCAAATATTTTCTCCCATTCTGTGGGTTGTCTTTTTGTATTTCATTTTTAAAATAATATGTTTATTTTACTCTTTTCCATTATAAAAGTAATACATGTTCATGATCGAAAGTTTGTCTGGGATATTTTCCACCAATTCTCCAATTCTCCGGACACCAACTGGGCATCCAGCAATTCAATTCAGTTCAATTCTTATGCTGACTTCTAGAATTAGTGCAGAACCCACAGGTTAAAGGCTCAGTCCCAGAAGACTGCCCTCATTTCAGACACCACTTGAAAGTACCAGGTCCCCAGGTTTCCTGCACTTCTGTCCAACTTGACTACAAATTCGGGATTTCCCACAACCACCCCGGCCCTCAGGTTCGATAATTTGCTAGAATGACTCACAGAACTTAGGAAAGCACTTTACATACTATTACTGGTTTATCGTAAAGGACACAACTCAGGAACAGCCAAATGGAAGAGGTGCATTGGGCAAGCTATGGGGTGGGAGGGTACAGAGCTTCCATGCCCTTTCTGGGCACACCACCTTCTAAGCAGCTTGGTGTCTTCACCAGACGCTCTCTGAATCTTACAGTTCAAGAGTTTTTATAGAGCTCGATCTCTAGTCCCTTTCCTGGAGGTTGGTGGGTGAAAGTTCCAACCCTCTAATCACTTGGTCTTTCTGGTGACCAACCCATCCTGAGGCTACCTAGGGCCTGCACCTAAGTCACCTCAGTAGCATAAACTCAGGTGTGATTGAAAGGGGCTTGTTATGAATAGCAGAAGACACTCTTATCACTCAGGAAATTTCAAGGGTTTTAGGAACTTCATACCAGGAACCTGGGACAAAGACCAAAGGTAATCTTTGACCATGAATCTCTTATAGCAAATGCATCATAGAAGTCAAAACATACTGGCACATTACTAGAGTCACACTCAGTCATTAGTCCAGTCCATCATCATAGCATATGAAAATGTCTTCTAGGGTGAGACCGCTCAGATTTGCAGGCTTCCATTTGATCTTGTCAGGTTCCAAATGCAGGAGTGGTCTCAGCAATACATGGCAGCATCTTTTCAAGCATCTGGTATAACTAAGCTAAAACACAGTATTATTCCCTTGCTCTGAGTCTCTATTGAGATTGTAATATAATGTTGGATTTCCTTCATTGCATAGCCCATTGATTCATTCCTTTGCCCTCAACTACTATTTCTCCTTCTCTCCATTTATTTATACTTAAACTTTTCCACGTTTGGAAGGAACTTTAGATTCAGCTACTGTGATGTTCTAGATTTCAGGCAACAATACTAGTCTAGTAAGTGTCTCCCTTTCAGTTCACGTCTATTCATATAAGGTAGAGTTACTTAGGTACGGAACTAGTGGGCTATTTTTACCACCAGGCAGTGGCTACTTTCAGTTTTAACCTTGATTTTGCTAAATGGAATGAAGACATAACCTGCCTTTTCAGGCCTTTCGGAATTCTGACATAAAGGTTTAAAACTATAGTTACAGTTTCTTGCTTAGGAATCATCCCTGTTTCTGGCACTTGTAGTTGCATCCCTGGTCCTGTGACTACAGGGCATCAGATAGGAAAGAGAAAGTTGAGGTATGTGGAGAAGAAAAAAAAAGTATAGTTATCGTACCAGTGTCCTCTCTCCTTGGAAAGAATCATATAATCATACCATCATCTTCCTCCCATGGAAAAAATTGCATAGTCATACTAGCAGCCTCTCCCCACCGTCTCTTCCCCAGATGCACCAGAAAAACAGAGGAATCTATCTAGTGGGGACAACACTGCCTTAGCTCCCCTTATGTTGAGTGTGAACACACACTCTTTTTCTTTTTTTTAAATTTATTTATTTATTTATTTTTGGCTGCGTTGGGTCTCCGTTGCTGTGTGCGGGCTATCTCTAGTTGCATTGCTGTGCGTGGGCTTCTCATTGAGGTGGCTTCTCCTGTTGTGGAGCACCGGCTCTAGGCGTGCGGACTCAGTAGTTGTGGCTCACAGGCTTAGTTGCTCCGTGGCATGTGGGATCTTCCCAGACCAGGGCTTGAACCTGTGTCCCCTGCATTGGCATGCGGATTCATTAACCGCTGCGCCACCAGGGAAGTCCCTGAACACACACTCTTGAAGACATATAAACCAACCTTTCATGCCTACATCTCCCCCTGTTTTAAACAACCAATGTTTCAACTGCCTGTTCCAATTCTCTATGAAACTATTATTCTGAGGAGAATATCTCTCTGCCTACTCATTATTTGATATTATGAGCTGTAAAGTGTGTCCCTTGCTCTGAATAAATGTGATTTGGTGGTCCAAATGGGTGCAGTATCTTCTGTTCTGGTTCTTTTATAGTACTTGGACCATTTGCATCTACCACCAGGTAAGCAAAGCCCAGTCCAGAGTCAATGCCTATTCTATCAAAACCCATTTGTAGCCCCACTGGGGCTACTGACATTGGTTCAGTGTAATCCACTTGCCAGCTGTGTGTGGGGTCTTCCCCCTGAGGAATCTCCCCCATAGCCATCTGCAGCCTCTGTTTTTCTTGTTGTCATACTGAACAGTTCTTGTTGGCATTTTGAGCCTCAGAGGGTACAAAAGGAATATGTGCAGATTCAGCCCTCTGCACTGCTTTGGTCCCCAAATGTCCACTTATTTCATGGACCCAAGTGGCCACCTCAAGCTAATACCCCATAATATCCATGGATGATTGGTCATCATCCAATCCTGGAAGGGGTTTCTTCTGTTAGGCATCAACCTGTCCTACTTTAATGTACCCGTCCAATTCCCATAGTGATTTCCATAGGGCTATGTCCATATGGACATCCCTTTAATAGACCAGACTTCCATAGCCCTCTGCTTATCGGTATGGCCAGACCATTGGCCATCACTCATGAGTCAGGTAAAAAACAAAACATAGAGGCTTTCATTGTTGTTCAATTCTTCCATCCCTGTTAGGTAAACAGCATGTAATTCATCCCACCAAACTGATTTGTTTTTAACTTCTTCAATCAGAGTGGTAGTCTTCCAAACAGGATATTGGCCATTTACCTTGGAACTGCCATCCATAACCAAGCAGCGTTTTGTTGGTCAGTCAAGAGCTGTTTATAGGGCACTGTCCAAGTCACAATAGAATCCGGCAGCTCCTTACACAGTTCAAAAGTCAGTCCTAGGAGAAAAGAGGCTCCCTGCTTGTGAGTATCTCCTGCTTACATTCCCCTTGTAGCACAATCCTGTATAAACCATTTGCATTTTATTATGGAATTCTTCTGGGCGTTGCCCTCCCCATTAGAGCATTTTTCTGACATCTCCTAAGACATCATGGGTGTTTCAGATATTAAGATTATTTTTTGTCCTGCAATCGTAGGGGCAATTTCAATTAATGTCTGATATCAGCCTACTAATTGCCCCTCAAATAGAAATTCTCTATTCCATCCTCCCCATAGTTGTCACTGGGAAGCACTCCCAGGCTTTTGCCGTAAGCCCCAACCTATGTTCTACATAGAGCTATCACACAGAATTTGTCCGCACCAGCACTCCAGCTTCTCTTCTACACTGTGTGGACTTGGACTTGAAGGATAGATTTACATGCCTCCTGTTTTACAAAGTAGTTCCCCAGTCAGACATAATATCCATACCCATAATACATTCAGGTAAAAGAGGTACAACCACTTCGCACATACCAGTTTTCCTCCAAACTTTCACCTTAATCAACCAACACTTATATTCCTTTTTTAAAAAATTGAAGTATAGTTGATTTACAATGTTCTATTAGTTTCTGGTGTACAGCAAATTGATTCAGTTATACATATATATATTCTTTTTAATGTTCTTTTCCATTTTGATTTATTACAAAACGGATATTGAATATAGTTCCCTGTGCCATACAGTAGGACTTTGTTGTTTATCTATTTTATATATAGTAGCTTGTACCTGCTCATCCCAAACTCCTAATTTATCCCTCCCCCACTCCCTTTCCCCTTTGGTAACCGTAAGTTTGCTTTCTATATCTGTGAATCTGTTTCCATTTCGTAAATAAGTTCATTTGTGTCATATTTTAGCTTCCACATATAAGTGATATCATATGTATTTGTCTTTCTCTGTCTGACTTACTTCACTTAGTATGACAATCTGTAGGCCCACCCATGTTGCTGCAAATGGCATTATTTCATTCTATTTTATGGCTGAGTAGTATTCCTTTGTGTATATATACCACATCTTCTTTGTCCATGCATCTGTTGATGGGCATTTAGGTTGCTTCCATGTCTTGGCTATTGTAAATAGTGCTGCTATGAACATTGGGGTGCATGTATCTCTTCGAATTATAGTTTTGTCTGGATATATGCCCAGGGGTGGGATTGCTGGATCATATGGGAACTCTATTTTTAGTTTTTTGAGGAACCTCCATACTGTTTTCCATAGTGATTGCACCAATTTACATTCCCACCAACAGTGTTGGAGGGTTCCTTTTTCTCCACACCCTCTCCAGAATTTGTTACTTGTAGACTTTTTATGATGGCCATTCTGACCAGTGTGAGGTGGTACCTCACTGTAATTTTGATTTGTGTTTCTCTAATAATTATCTGTGTTGAGCATCTTTTCATGTGCCTGTTGGCCATCTGTATGTCTTTTTTGGAGAAATGTTTATTTAGGTCTTCGGCCCTTTTTTTTTTTTTATTGCAACCCTTATATTCCTAACTGTAACCTCCACAGGACTTCATCAACAGGTTTTGGTTTTACAATATTAGGTAAGAGAGATGTTCCCCAGTTGGACATAATATCCATTCTCATAAAACATTCAGGTAAAGGAGACACAATTTCTCCATGTAAAGCTTGCTTAAAACATCCCAGTTTTCATCCAAACTACCACCTTAATCCTATCAACCCTTACATTTCTATATTCTCTCAATCTAATCGGAGCCCCCTTTAGGGCTTCACTAACATGTTCTGATAACACAGTGCATGAGGTACCCATGTCAGGGAGTTCCAGAAACTTTTCTTCTCTACCCCTCTGACTATTTTATCTCTTCATATGCAAAAGAATTTGGGTCCCTATTGAGAGGTTGAACCAGGGGACCCTGGCTCTTTTGTTAGGACAAAGATTAACCTGCCCGTTGCCCTAGGTGATTTCAGGTCAGATTTCTCATTGCAATCTTTGCCTTCTAGTTTTTACACTGGAGTGAATAGAGTGGACTTATTTAGGGCCCTTTAAAGTAGAGGAACTGGCAGGAGGTCCTTTTGGTCCACCCAACTTTCTATAGTGCTGTATTAAGACCATTGTTTCAACTCTATCAATGTCCATTTTATTTATCCCATTTCTTGATAACTATCTAAAGATTTTCATCCTGCTGAAATGAGTCCCTTAACTCTCCCCTTTCTTTTTCTTCTTTATTTTAGCCCTATCAATGTTTCCTTTATTCATCTTACTTCTTGATAACCATTTACAATTTTCCACCTCGATGGGACAAGTCCCTTGACTCTCCCTTTTGCCTCTCCTCATTTTCTTGTTAATTAACCTAATGTTTTTATTAGCATCTGAAAGACCCAAGAGAGGAAGCTGAGACAGCAGATTCAATAAGATTCAGACTGTTGCTTGATTTTGAAGCAGTAATATTAAATGGGATGCCCATGCAAAAGAGGTCCCCTGTTCTGTGTTTACTTAGATTCTGTATTTGTCTTTTTGGCATCTATTCATCACAGGGCCAATTTTATTAACTATATTTTCTTATTTTCTGTATATTTGATGCTTTGATATTTGGGGACCTTACAGACCCAGGGAAAGACTGTCCTTCCCAGGGATAGCCAGTTCTTAGAGACAGCAAAGGACTTGGCCAGGAGCATGCTTTTCCTATATAAACCAACCAATCCAGAGTCCATACCCCCCAACCATCTCCTTATCTAAATCTCATGAACTGAACTAATATTTCCCCTGTCTGAAATCAATCCAAGGCCAAGTAGCAGACAACTAGAGACCACTCCTGTGTCCCAAAGCCTGCTGGAATTATTCAAACCAGGCAGTCCTAAACTGTTTATCCTGCCTGCCTTGCCTTTTCTCAGAAACTCCAGTGAAGGCTCTAGCCTAGGATTTTCCTTCCTCTTTTCTGCATCCTGACTGACACTGGTGCTTCCCCCTGTGGCCCTGTGTGGTATAATAAACTTCTTATACCACCTGTGTGGTGACCCCCTCTATGGACCCTGTGAGTATAATAAACTTCTTCCTTCCAGACCTTGTTCCCATTTCCTCCTGTGGCTGCACCAACTTTACCATACTATATACAACATGTACATGCTTAGAACACCCCCTTAATCCACAGCATTTACCAAGACCTGGGTAATAGGCATATTTAGTGAGTGACTATCTTGGTTATCATAAAGTCAGTCCCATATGGCTTACATATGAAACATATCAGCTGCTTCATCTGGGTTGTTCTACTTGGCACTTATAGAGGGAGTTGGACAGTCCTCTTTCTCAGGGTAAACAGACCTTACAGTGGCTTTTATCCAGTCAACTAGGCTGGCCATTCCCTCAGGAAAAACGTGCTGTGTTTGTGGATCATGTATAATCATCTGCCATTGATCCGTAGTGAGCTGTGGGTCCTAGATCAACCCAGACATGCTCTTCCACTCTGCAGCATCCCAAACTAAAGACAATGCCCCTAAGTTAGTCACTCTCACAATCCATTTTAGTAAAGGTTCTTCAGGAAGCTGATGATACTGATTCAAAAAATAAGACAACTGCTTCACACCCTTCCCCCCTGGTTTCAGTAGTTTCTTGGTTTTGCCTTCCCGCCATATGAACCACCTTCTTGGTGACCAGAAGTCTTAGAGGTACTCTCTACTGTTCCCACATAATTTTTCCCTTTGGGGGAATCTTTGAGCCTAGTATCTGAAGCACAAACCAACTGAAATCTGAGCTTGGTTTATCATCAAGGTCTGACCCAGAACTCTCTTTTCATTTCATTTTGGCTTTGCAGATAACAGTGGCCAAGGAATTGTACATTTCACTTTTCTCTTATTAGTTTGCGTTTCTACACATATCCAGTGAGTCAACTTCCCAAGAGTTGGATCCACCTCTGAATACCCGTGGTAATTTTACTTTTAGTAACTGATCAAAGCACAACTGCTGCTCCATAACACGGGTGACCATGTAGCCAGGAATCAGAGGTTCTTCATCCCTTGCTTTTTCTTCCTTTTTCTTCCCAAACCGTATGTTTCCATGAGCCAGGACTGTTCTAGCAAATCCCACTCGTGACACCTATTGTGGGACATTTCCAGCACCAACAACTGATTCTTCAGACACCAATTCACCATCAATTCAATTCTGCTACTAACTTCTGGAGTTAGCGCAGAACCCACAGGTTAAGGACTCAGTCCCACAAGAGTGCCCTCACTTCAGACACCACTTGAAAGTACCAGGCCCCCAGGTTTCCTGCACTTCTGTCCAACTTGACTACAAATTCAGGTTTTCACACAACCCCCACTCAGGTTTGGTAATTTGCTAGAGTGACTCACAGAACTTAGGAAAGCACTTTACATACTATTACTGGTTTATCGTAAAGGACACAACTCAGGAACAGCCAAATGGAAGAGGTGCATTGAGCAAGCTATGGGGTGGGAGGATGCAGAGCTTCCATGTCCTCTCTGGGCACACCACCTTCTAAGCAGCTTGGTGTCTTCACCAGACGCTCTCTGAATCTTACAGTTCAAGAGTTTTTATAGAGCTTGATCTCTAGTCCCTTTCCTGGAGGTTGGTGGGTGGGGCTGAAAGTTCCAACCCTCTAATCACTTGGTCTTTCTGGTGGCCAACCCATCCTGAGGCTTTCTAGGGGCTGTACCCTAAGTCACCTCAGTAGCATAAACTCAGGTGTGATAGAAAGGGGCTTGTTATGAATAGCAGAAGACACTCTTATAACTCAGGAAATTTCAAGGGTTTTAGGAACTCTGTGTAAGGAATTGGGGACAAAGACTAAATACATTTTTGTGTTTTACCACAGCTTAGAAAGTTCATAGAAGTAGAAAGAAAAAAGAAAAACCCACTTCTATCCTACCACCCAAATATAGTCTGTATTAGCATTATGCAATACTTCCAGGCTTTTTTTTGGAATTTTGAGCACTATATTTATATTAACATTGCAAACATTTTATACTAATATTTATGTTGCTAAAACTTATCACTATTGCTTTGTGAATATCACTCAGATCTCATCTTAATGTCATTTCTTCAGAGAGACTTTCCTTGACAACCCAGTTATTTTAATGCAATAGGCTATTGTAATTCTCTGCATGGCACTTTGCAATGGATAATTTTGGAGTTTTATTTGTTTATTGTGTTTCTCCCTCCACCCTTCATGAGCCAGGATCTTGAGTTTTCTTTTTCTCTCTAGGTATTTGCAACACCTAGAATAGTACTTGGCCCATAGTAGATGTGCAGTAAATATTTGTTTTGTTAAAAAAAAATACACACACACACACACACACACACATACACACACAGACATTTTTTCCTTAAAGGAAGAAAAGAAGAAGACAAAAATTGTTTCTCCAGATCTTCTTCTTTTGTCTTAGATTCTTAAGGACCAAGAAACAGAGTTCTATGTCTAAAACTTCTGAGACTCAAATCACAGCTTCAACTAATATTCCAGCTCTGCCTAGCTATACATTAATTTGTACCAGTTCTCAACCACAGAGACTGAAAAATGCTGCCTGGCACAGGATGTGGTCATTTGTGCTGAGGAAAGTCATATGGTGTTCTACCAGCTTCGTGAAACTTTGAAAGTGACATCCATGGAGGCACACTCAGAAAGAGGCAAATGATAACTGTGCCTTTGGCTGGCATTCTTCTGAGTTAGGGTTTCTGGGTTCTACTAGTAAACACCATGAAGTTTAGGTTTGAAATGATCCCTATACAACTTTTGGTCTGGGAATTTATAATTTATGTTAGAATTTGTTCTGAGTTCAGAAGTAGCCTTTGAGTTTTATGTTTTCAGGTAGTCGGGGGAAAAAACAGATGAAATACTCAAGTATAAACAAGAAACCAAATAATTCCATTCAACAATAGGAATTTGAAACAGATATTATTAAAAACCATGTGGTACAGCACTTCTCTAGGAATCCATACAATAGATTCCTGGCCTCTGTGTTTTGACCCTGCTCCAGAAGTGCTTCCAAGGGTCATCTTCAACTGCTGTGATGCCTATGCCGTTTCTATCACCTTACCTCCAACTACATGTCAGTGGATTAATGGGATACCTGTGTATTTTTCTCAGTTGTTAGTGGTCTGGGAGTGTCATGTAGTTCCTGGTAGAGACTAGACGATACAATCAATCATTCTAAATAATTTGGAAAAGAGAAGAAACAGTTCTTTCTTCTAAACCTGACTTAGTAAAAAGTGAATAGGCTAACTTTAGCATTGAAAGATTAATTCATCATTTCATGATTAAGCTCCAAACTGATTACTGTACTGTAATGTAATGTAATGCTGGCACTTAATCTGGGTCATATATCTGGGGAAAGGGTGTTACCAGGCCCCTGCTTTTTCAAAAGATATAATATGATTAGTATATACAAATTATATATGCTAAATTATAAAATAACAGAAATGAAAAGTAGCATTACCTGGTAAAAGTTATATAATAATGTATCTTAATATGTATTAAGGCACTTCTGCCATATTCAGCATAGGGAAACATTAAGACTAGAATTAGGATTATACTTTTAAAGGTAGTTAGGGAAATTTAGCTATAATATAATAATGATTATAAGTAAATTTTAAGTATGCTTTAGAGGATTTTAGTCTGTTTAAATTTAGTGGAAGCATTTTTTTAATGTCCTCTAAAATGTTTTAGAAACTAAGACCAGTCTTGGAATGTTTTAAATTCAGAATAATTGCCGTCATGTTTAATTTACATGTTTAAACATATCATGTGCATCTTTCTAATTTTCCAACTCTTAGAAAATTATCTTATAGAAAAATTAGAAACACTCACTTTATTTTTCTCTAGTGGAAAGGCAGACTAAATTTTTAGAAGGAAAAGTCTTTACCCAACTAGAATTGTTGTTTGAGAAGCAAAATAAAATATTTGGAAAAAAACTTTTTAAAGGTATAAACATTTAAGTTAAATTTACTTGTTTCCCATAAGTTAAAAAGATATTTTTGGACTTCCCTGGTGGCACAGAGGTTAAGAATCCGCCTGCCAATGCAGGGGACACATGTTCGAGCCCTGGTCCAGGAAGATCCCACATGCCACAGAGCAGCTAAGTCCGTGTGCCACAGTTACTGAGCCTGAGCTCTAGAGCCCGCGAGCCACAACTACTGAGTCCGCGTGCTGCAACTACTGAAGCCCGTGAGCCTAGAGCCCGTGCTCCACAACAAGAGAAGCCACTGCAATAAGAAGCCCATGCACCGCAATGAAGAGTAGCCCCTGCTCACTGCAACTAGAGAAAGCCCGTGTGAAGCAATGAAGACCCAGTGCAGCCATCAATAAATAAATAATTAATTGGAGGGAAAGAAAGATATTTTAATCTTTTTTTTAAACAATATATTCCTAGGAACCTAGTGCAGGAGTTGGCAAATTTTTTTGCAAAGCGCCAGGTAGTAAATATCTTGGACTTTGCGGGCAACACGATCTCTGTTGCAGCTTCTCAACTCTGCTGTTGTAGTGTAAAGCAGCTGTAGCAGATACAGAAATTAATGCATGTGACATTCAATAACTTTATTTATAAAGACTGGCGTTAGTGATAGAATGCAGGGGTGGTTAAATGGTTGTTCACTGTAAAATTCTTTCAACTTCTCTGTATTTCTGAAAATTTCATGATAAAATCTTGAGGGGGGTGAAAAAAATAGAAAAAAAAAAAAGACTGGCAGTAAGTGGGTCAGATTTGGCCTGCAAACCGTAGTTTGCTGACCCCTGGCCTAGTGTATACATTTATTGTGTGATGACTTAAGACAGCTTTTGGTTCTTGAAAGGAACAAGGTTCATGTAAGCATATCAAAAGGGCATCAATGGGGAGTCTAACACTATTATTTTTTTTTAAGATTTATTTATTTTATTTATTTTTAGCTGCGTTGGGTCTTAGTTGTGGCATGCAGGCTCTTCATTACGGCGCATGGGCTTCACTCTAGTTGTGACGGGCAGGCTCCAGAGCATGTGGGCTCTGTAGTATGTGGCACGCAGGCTCTCTAGTTGAGGTATGCCAGCTCAGTAGTTGTGGCGCACGGGCTTAGTTGCCCCGTGGCATGTGGGATCTTAGTTCCTTGACCAGGGATCGAACCTGCGTCCCCTGCATTGGAAGGCGGATTCTTTACACTGGACCACCGGGGAAGTCCCTAACACTGTTATTTTTTAAATTAGAAAAATATACATCACTAACAGCCCTGTTTATCATACACATATACTGTGGGTATATCTCTGTGCCACTATAACTTATATAAATTAATTGGTCACAAATAAAACCATATGTGGATTCAATGTTGTGTTTACCACTTAGTTGGTTCCTCCTTTCTTCCTGAAAATTTAAACCTAGTAGACTGATGCACTGGAGATATTTAAATCAACTCCAGTTTGTTTCCTCCATGAGGCCTGCTTGCACTGTCCCAGCTCCCCCAAGTGTGGCATTAGAGCTGAGTTTTTGGAGTGTGTTTAATTAATACTTATTTAAGCCTAATTATACTCTATCCATCTGGAATTGTTTGTGCATGACAAACTTTCACCCCATTACATTACAAACTTTTTGAAAAAAAAAAGCCCTAGTAGCCCACATTTACATCTTTCTAAAAATACCTACCTAAGAAGTGATATAACCCACCTAGATTTTTGAAGAGGTTGAGAGTTCTTTTTCCAGCCTGGTCATTGACTCCTACGAACAATTATTATTTCTCTTCTTAGTAACGACCAACTCCAACTGTTGTCAGACTGGTCTTGAGCAGTAGGAAATAACCCAGGGTTCCCCAAGTCTTTATATTTGTTTAGCATTGAGTGAGTGCTGGGAGTATCATAGGCACTTCACTGAATACGGAGGATAGTGGGACTTTCCTGTGGGATGTAAAATGTCACTGAGATACTGTAACATCAAAAGCAGGTGTTAAAGCAATTATAACATATCATGAGAGAGAATATCTTTATGGCTTGTATCTGGCCTGTGTTCACAGAGGAACAGAATAAAATAAAGCCTCTGGAGATCAGGGTTAGAGATAAGATGTGTTTCAACAGTAGTGTACCCAGGGATATAACTAGGTAGGGATGACACACCAGATGGTGGAATATCATCCCAGCGGGGCCCTGTGAAAAAGAAATGCAGTTAAGGGCAGAATGACCGAGGTAGAACCTCACAGCTTTTTGTTTCAGTCCTTCTTCCTCTGAAATTGGATCCCCATCTTTGCCATTTCCCACTTAGAATAAGGAAGGAAAGATTCTGTCATTTGTATGTATGTTTTGAGTTTTTGATTCGCCATGAATATGCTGATGGCATTGCTTTTCTTCTTTGAATAATTAGGGAATATGAATTTGGCTATCAACACCCTGCATTGAACATGATACTGGCTTCCATTTTTCAGCATACCTAAAAACCAACCACCATCTTTTTCTACTTACACTGGCAGTTTTTTCTGGAGCTACTACTGGGCAAAAAGTACACAATATATCTCAATATCCATCAGCTTCAGCTGTTTACCCTGCTTAAGTTCCACATTTACCCTTTGTATTAGTTTTCTAGGGCTTCTATAACAAATTACCACAAACCGGGTGACTTAAGCAGCAGAAATTTATTCTCTCACAGTTTGGGAGCGTAAAAGTCCCAAATCAAGGTGTCAGCACCACCATGCTCCCTCTAAAAGGCTCTAGGAAAGAATCCTCCTTTGCCTCTTTCTAGCTTCTGGTGACCCCCAGCAATCCTGGGTGTTCCTTGGCTTGTAACAGCACAACTCTAATCTCTGCCTCTGTCAACACACGGCCTTCTTCCCTGAGTATATATCTGTATGTCTTCTCCTCTTCTTATAAGAGCACTAGTCACGGGGTTAAAGGCCCACCCTCATCCAGGGTGATGTCCTCTTAACTAATTACATCTACAATGACCTGATTTCCAAATAAAGTCACATGCTGAAGTTCCTGACAGACGTGAACTTTGGGGATACATTCAGTGCACTACACCCTTCATCTTCAAAATCTTTACAATCGAATATGAGATATACCTAATTCTCAATGTGAAATAGATTTCTTTTAAATTAATTGTACAGTGGTGATCAATTAGTGTATTTATTTAATTATTCCTTTGTGTAAGAGTTAGGATTGTGACTGATTCCATGAAAAAAGTTGAATCATAATTTTTTGAAAGGAAGGCCTTAAATTTTCTCTATGCTGATACCTTGTGTGATGCTTAGGTCAAAGATAAGAACTTTAATTAGAAAGTTTGCTGAAAAAATAATTGTCCCCCCCTCAGGAGCTAGAGCCCCCATCCCCAGTAGTTTTCCATGTCAGGGTCTCAATATCTTTTGAGGTGTACAACGTTTTTGCACTCATGAGAAATACAAACTGTTTTGATGCTTCTGAAAGTGGGGGGAAAAAAACCAAGCCACATTTGTGGTTTATGGATGCTAATTACTGCTACATTTAGATATGTGAAGGAGGGTCTATGTCTGGAGGGAGCTGGGAGAGACTGTCAGCCTCGCCTAGGCGCTCACTGAGGTTCCAGCGGTACTGCTCAACACACGCAAATACATGCTTCAAAAGGAAGTGCCGTTTTTTATCAAAATATTACATCTCTCAAGCCCAGATCAAGACCTGTCGCTCATGGGATGCAGGGGTTATCTTACAAAATCAGCAGTGCTTTGCTGCAGAAGTTCACTCACAGGGGATTTCTGTAAGTGCTCACAATGGGCAGAGAGGCTTCACGGCTCATACTGTGTCAAACGGGTAAGTTCTGTTGGTGATGAAACCCAGACACCTCTCCTTGACTTTTTTTTTTTTAAACAAAAAACACCCGGATTCTTTTTTTTTTTTTTTTTAAACCAAGCTAAGTGGCACAGTGAACTAAAAGGAACTTATAGGAAGATATTTGGCATCTGCGAAAAAGGAATGTACAGTTGTAATAGTTGACAGAAAAATAGGTCTGCCTACCGTCCTTAGGGGGTCCTCCAAGATTCTTTCTCTTTCCTTTGGCTTTCTTTTAACCATGGAGCAATAGTACTGGTGCCTCCTTGGGGTGGAAGCAAGACGAATGAAATAAAAAACAATGTAGATTCCAGTCCAGTTGGTTAGCAGTACGTGTGAAACACCCATCTGTGCCCGCTAACTCTCATAGCATCTACTCTTGCCAAGTGAGTTTGGCCACTCAGACTAAGTTTGGCACCCAGTATGGCGAACCGGGCCATTGTGTACCCTGGTACAGTTTGGTAACCACGTGAATGCACCCTGCTGAGGGGTCAGTGAGGAGTCCCAGTGGTGTGCCAGAGTCAGCTCATAACCACTTGTTAAATTTTCAGTGAGCTGGCTGACTTCACATTGATGGCTTGAAACGGGCCATGGTATTTATACCACTGACATCAGCAAATGCTACGAAGAAGCCCTTCCCCGCCTCTGAGTGGGTTTTTAAGCATTTACCAGCATACCACTGGACTGAAGACTGAATGAAACCCTGTTCTGGCTCACTAGGTCACCATTTTTCATGATTCGTCAGAGGGTTTTTTTTTGTTTTGTTTTGTTTTTGGTAATTTGCACAAAAGAGAATAGTGTTGGAGAAGAGTAGGTGAGATATCTCCACAACATAGTAGGCACGATCCAGAAATTTTATCCTTAAGGTATGGGGGTCACATTATTACAAAGTTAATAAAATATAGGAGGTTTTTGGTAGCTACTGTTACAAAAAGCACAAAGCAACAACAGTGAAATTTAGACTAGACACAACTGACCACACATTAAACTTTAAAAGTCTCAAATAATCATGAGGCAGTTACTTCCTACCCAATCCCATAACATAAGAATTTTAGCTTGCTCCTATCAGAGAAGGGAAGAAGAGTGAACAGCTGGAGGCAATCACCAATCCTGTTATATTCAAATTGATATCAATACATATTGCATTGCAGTGAAGTCTTACTCTACTTCACTGATCCCAAAGAGTTGATGACATGGCAAGGACAGTATTTTTTTTTTTTTTGGGGGTACATGGGCCTCTCACTGTTGTGGCCTCTCTCGTTGCGGAGCACTGGTTCCGGACGCGCAGGCTCAGCGGCCATGGCTCATGGGCCCAGCCGCTCCGCGGCATGTAGGATCTTCCCAGACCGGGGCATGAACCCGTGTCCCCTGCATCGGCAGGCGGACTCTCAACCACTGCGCCACCAGGGAAGCCCTCTCATTCTTCTTTTATGCTGAAGTTTGGGGTATACGGTAAATGCTAAATATTTACCCATTTTTCTTTCTGCCTTTCCATCCAACCATCCATTTATCCATTCATCCCCTGCACTTTTCCCAAGTGCTCACTAAATAATTGTCAATTGATTAAGTAAAGTGAAAAAGAACATGTGAGTACATTTTGGCCTTGAGGTCTTCTTTAGCAGTGTTCTTCAAACTGGGATATGGGGAGACTTTCCAAGGATTACATGGATGTGGATAATTTTAAGAGAATCAATCTCCAGGTCTTCACCTTCATTATGTTCTCTTTCCTGAAGCAGGTCTCCCCTATAAGGCTGTTGTCTTTGATGTTCTTTCCCACCTCCCCTTTCACAGTGATCCTTTTCCACTTTGTAAAAGAAAGAGACCACTCTCACCCATCCCAAATTTTACTTCTTTGCCCTAAAGTGTAAATATTTCCAGGATGCCAAATAAAGGGTCAATTAGATAATTCCTCTTATCAAAGTTTCATAAATGCATGCCCCCCTCCATCCATCTCATTTAGAGGTGCATTCCCAGCAAGTTTTACTTTTTATATTTAATAATTATTGATCAAGATTTATAGCATACATATATTGTTTTCATCAATTGTATGCTAATAATTGTAATGATAACTCAATCCCAAAGAATTTTTAACACATAGCACTTCATAAAAATATTTTTATTTTTATTTATAGTTGTTTTTCTTGTAGAGACATAAGATAGGATGAGCAATAGAAGATTCAGGCATAAAAGACTAGCACATAAAGGTAAAATTCTATGAGAAAAGAGGAATGGAAATAGAACTTCAAGGAGAAATTTTCTCATTTTTTAAAGCTTATTTATGTATTTTTAAATTTATGAGGGAGTAAATCAAATCACTATTATTTATATTCCATATGCACCCATTTGAAAGGGTGCAATAACAGTTTTAACCATCATTATTTACAATGAACAAAAATGTGTTTTTGTTTTAAAAACTTTTAACTTATGATGAGAAATTATAGATGTCAACGTAATATCCACTATATACAAGGGAGAAATATAATTTTTCAAAATTCTTTTGAGAGTACTCGAGCAAAAAATTTGAAGACCAGCCACTGTCATGTACAGTATATAAAATGTAACATAAGGAGCCTTCAATTGAAGCCTAAACCTATTTAACGGCCTAATACAAACTTGATACTTCAAGGTTTGAGAAACCTCTCAAAACTGTGTAATTTTGTGTTTATCGTTATGTGTACATTTTTCTACGTACAGTATAGTTCTCAAAGAGGTAGGTCCACAACCCAGAAAAGATGAAAAAGCCCTGACCAAAGTGTATAAAGTCTTAAGTCTTCTTGACTTCGCTGTTTTTGTTATAGTTTATTTGTAATGGTCTCTATGCTTTTAACATAAACAATTTTGGTTCATTTCTGTATGTGTATAAAATAATATATACTAATTATGAAAAATCATGAAATAGGCATAATCCCCCTTACTTCATCACCAGCCTGAACCCTATCCTAGGCAACCTTTTAATTGTACTCCTTGTTGATTCAAATGCCTTTCCTTTTTCTTAATTTTGATAGGGAATTTTGGAAGTGCTTCATCCATGGAAAAATGCTGGGTGGCAATTTGGAAAACAGTTTTTAAAAGAATAGACATCATCTGCCCCTGGCAATTCTATGTGGTTTCTTCCAGCATTTGATACCCAGCAGTCTAGCAAATAGGTTGACATAGTATTCAGACTTAGAATTAAGAAAATTACATTTGGAAATGACTGACAACGCAGTAGTTTTAAAGCTTTGGATTTTGAAGTGTCACACCCAGAGCAGATGAATGAAGATGTCAGAGCCGGGCTAAAGGAGGACTCTGGTAATCCAGCCCTTGTATAACCTTCAAACACCAATAAACAAGATTATCTGGATTTAACATGTGACCTTTCTCATTCTGACTGGTAGGTCCAGATGTTTTCTCATTCAGCTGCCTGGTTGAAATCTGCTTTTTAACCGACTGCATTTCGATCTAGATTTGAGGTTGCAGAAATGACAGTCTTGAAAACTATATTCTTCAGTGAGTGATGCTGTCTAAACAGTAACATATGGAAATCCATGTTTTAATAATTTAAAATAATTTGCGACCTTACCCTTAATAGATTTGTTAATTATGTCAACTGAATAAGTAAAAATGGGATCACAGTAGATAGTTCACTATATTAGTCAGCCTGGTGGCATTAAAAACGTTGACAGGATTTGTTAGAACCAGGCTTTTCTGCACCTGCGTCTGCAGAGGCAGAATTACCAGTCATGCCTTTGTTACCCTTTGTTACTCCTCAAAGAAGTTCATAGCAGCCCTAGAGAAAATAGGAAAGGCTCTTTATTAGCTTCTCTTAAGTCACTCTAGGCTTCTGGCCATACTTCTCACCCACTTTAATGTACCTTTATTATCTTTTTTCGTTGCTTGGAGCCCAGAACTATTTCTGGCATTTTTGTATGAACTCTTACTCACCCTTAACTTGCTTTTCCGATTCTAGTCCTTCAGGTTATACTAGTTCTCTCTCTTAGACTATATAGAAAAGATAACTCTTTATTTTCTTCTTTTCTTATGGGAGAACTAAACTCTCACATTCTTGAGTGAACCCTCAGAGAGCTTCCCCATGTGCTTTGTACCACTGCTGACTTGTAGGTCAGGGACAGTGCTCGTTAATTAAGTAATAGTCATAGCCTAGTAAAGCACACTAAACCATTAACAGAATAGAAAGTGAGACATAAAAACACATACAAAGACATAAAAGCACAAAATGTGACAAAGAACGAATACAATTAGAAAATCTGGATCTTTATGGATTTTAGTACAATTTAGAAAGAGAGCAAAAATCAGTAGTTACTTAGGTATTCTCTGAAGTGGATAATAAAATAATTAAGTACTATAGATGTCCTATGAGGCCAACTTTACATTGATTGTTTTAGCCTCTTTCCTACTGCCAAGTAGCAGATCCGACTTGTGTTTTTAACAAAAAATTTATTTAATTCTTTGAAAAGGGCATGGAATTAGTTGCATAAGAACAAAAGGAGTTAAAGATAGTCTTATGAGGATTTGTCATATGAGTTTAATCATAGCTCAAAAGTTACACTTGTCACGATGCTTCTTGTAATAGTTGGTGAATGAGCTGCTAAACTCTCCCCTCTTGAGACAGTCAGTATCAGTGTAGCTGGCTATCAGTTGTTGGGGTTTTTTTTTTTTAATCCTTATAGTGTTCTTTAAAAAAAAAAAAAAAACAGCTTTAGTGTGGTTATAATTTACATACCTTTAAGTGTCCAGTTCAACGATTTTTAGTAAATTTACAGAGTTGGGCAACTAGCACCATGTTTTAGAACATTTCTGTCACCCTAAGAAAATTCCTTGTACCTGTTTGCAGTCAATCCCCATTATTACTCCCAGCACCAGGCAACCACTAATTTGATTTTTGTCTCTATAGACTTACCATTTCTGGACCTCTCATCTAAAAGGAGTAATACAATATGTACTCTTTTGCTCTGGCTTCTTTTACTTAGCATAATGTTTTTGTTTAAGTTTATCTATATTGTTGCATGTACCATTACTTTGTTCCTCTTTATTTCTGAATAGTATTCTATTGTATTGATAAAGTACATTTTGTTTATTAGTTCACCAATTGATGGATGTTCTGATTGTTTCCATTATTTTTGGCTTTTATGAATAATCCTGCTATGAGCATTTGTGTACAAATCTTTGTGTGGACATAGGTTTTCATTTCTTTTGGGTAGATGCCTAAGAGTGGGATTGCTGGGTTGTATGGTAAATTTATGTTTAATTTTATAAGAAACAGTCTAGGGCTTCCCTGGTGGCGCAGTGGTTGGGGGTCTGCCTGCTGATGCGGGGGGCGCGGGTTCGTGCCCCGGTCCGGGAGGATCCTGCGTGCCGCGGAGCGGCTGGGCCCGTGGGCCGTGGCCGCTGAGCCTGCACGTCCGGAGCCTGTGCTCCGCGACGGGAGGGGCTGCAGCGGTGAGGGGCCCGCGTACCGCAAAAAAAAAAAAAAAAGAAAGAAAAAAGAAACAGTCTATATTAGTTATTGATTGCAATATAACAAATTATCCCAAAACATAACAGCTTAAAACATTACAAAGCTATTGTCTCAAGAACAGAGGCACAGCTTGCCTTGGTCCTCTGCTGCAGAGTCTCTCTCTCATAGGCTGCAATCAAGGTATTGACCCAGACTGTGGTCTCACCTGAAGGCTTTAGTAGGGAAGGATCAACTACCAGATTCACTCACGTGCTTGTCAGAATTCAGTTCCTTGAAGGTTTTTGGACTGAGGGCCTCATTTCCTCACTGTAGCTTGGCCAGAAACTGCCTTCAGTTCCTTGCCATGTGAACTGTCTAGCTTACTTCATCAGAGAAGCTCACGAGAAGCATGAGCGTGTGCGCGAGAGAATGAGAACAAGATGGAAGTCATATTCTTTTATAGTATAATAACAGAAGTGATTTCCCATCACGTTTGCCATGTTCTTTTTTTTTTTTTTTTTTTTTTTTTTTTTTTTTTTTTTTTTTTGCGGTACGCGGGCCTCTCACTGTTGTGGCCTCTCCCGTTGCGGAGCACAGGCTCCGGATGCGCAGGCTCAGCGGCCATGGCTCACGGGCCCAGCCGCTCCGCGGCATATGGGATCCTCCCAGACCGGGGCACGAACCCGTATCCCCTGCATCGGCAGGCGGACTCTCAACCACTGCGCCACCAGGGAGGCCCTGCCATGTTCTTTTAATTAGAAGCAAATCACCTAGGTCTAACCTACATGCAAGGGGAGATTACACAAGGATATGAATACTAGGAGTCGGGGATTATTGGGAGCCATTTCAGAAGGCTGCCTAGTATATTGCCAAACTTTTCTTCCAAATGACTGTACCATTTTTCGTTTCCACCAGCAATGTATTAGGTAGAGTTCCATTTTTTCCACATACTCGCCAACACTCATTATTGTCTGTCTTTTTGCTGATAGCCATTCTAGTGGGTGTGAAGCAGTATCTCACTGTGGTTTTTTAATTTACATTTCTCTAATAACTAATGATGTTGAGTATCTTTGCCTATTGTTCATTTGGTTAATTTCTTTGGTGAAATGTCAATTCAAATCTTTTTAACGTTTTCGGTTTACGTTATTTGTCTCATTATTGAGTTGTAAGAAATTTTCATTTATGAATCATGCTTTTGGTATCGAATCTAGATTCCAAGGTCACAAAGATATTATGTCTCAGCTAATATGCTAGGCCTTTCTATACATTATTTTGCCTAATTTAATTACAGTAACAACCTTGTTAGGCGTAGATGTTATCACTGTTGCACAAATAAGAAAATTCACAGAAGTCAAGTGACTTGCTGAGATCACACAACTAGTTAGCACAGCTTGAACCTAGATTCTGTCTTATACTCCAAACTTCAAGCTCTTTCATTAGAACTTTTTTTAAAAAAAGACATTCCAACCTATTTTCTGTGGGCAAAATAAGAGTGAAATATGTTATTGTCCCTTCCTTATAATTATTAGTACCCATTCTGGTGCTATTTGAATACTGTTATTAGAAACCTCTATTTGTGATCATTGGAAGTTGCCTTTTCAGATAGAAAGGGGCACGTACAGCAGTTTGTTGCCTAGATTCCATCCTTGTTTCATTCTGCCAGACAATATTCCCTCCACAGTTTCTGGTGGAGCTAGGATGCAGTTTTGCTTGCAGCCTTGAAGTGTGTCACTGGGCAGCTGTTAAGCAGTTATACTTTACCTCCAGGGACGAGCATGTTCCAGTGACAAGATAGCTTATTCCCTTATGTGCTTTTAACGTTGTACATTCACCTAGGACAAGTCAGTGCTGAGTTCCTTCCATTGTTTCTTAGTGCTCTAATTCCATTATTTGAAAAACAGAGAGCGGGGAAGGGAGGAAGCAGAGAAGAAGAAAAGTCCAAAGAATATATAGCAGATGGTAAATTTTATATTATTTTGTTTTAATTAAGTTAATGTTTAAAAGAGCAAGAATCTTCTAATTCTTACGCCTTATATTCATTTTTCTCTCTTCCAAGAATCCTTTATACCCTTTGGGTCTGGTTGGTATACTTTAAGTTAGAAATACAATTTATTATTTTCTTCTGCTGTGGCCTAAGAGGCTAGCCTTAGGCAAAATTACAACCTGTGCAATATTTTGGAAACATCTCCAACCTTAATTTTGTACTTGAAGCAAAGAACAAATAATTGTTTACTCCTCCTTCCTCCTTGCATTCTTTCTTTCCTTCCTTCTGTTCACTTGGTAAGCGGTCGCTGAACTATGTGCCCAGCAGAGTGCTAAATATTAAGGGCGCTAGTGGAACGATATACAGACATTGACATCAAGGAGTGACTACCCAGAGAAGAAAATGGGGACTACCATAGGGGAGCAGACGTGGAAAGGAAGTACAGAAGAGAGAAACAGTGAGCTAGGTTGAGTATGAAACAAGTGTAAGAAATCCAAGAGGCGATTGGAAGTATCTGTTGGGTTCAGCAGGGAGGACTGGCTGGAATAAAGATTTGGGAGTCATTGGCAACAAAAAGTTGGATCAGGAGAATATGTAAAGTGAAAAAACAAAAGTTTCAAGAAACAGACCCCTGGAGACCATTCACACCTAGGAGGCAGAGAAAGAGGAGTAAACATGGAAAATAAATTAGGTAGGAATAGAACGAGGAATGAATAGAGTGAGGGAAGAGGTTCAAGAAGCAGGGACTGGTCAGTGGCATCCTGTTCTAAAGTAGCAGAGTAGGGGGGGCTGAAGAAATCATCTGGAAAACTGATCGTCACTGTAGGGCTTGGGACTTTCTCTAATGTATCATGAGGAGAAACTCTGCATACTACAGCTCATCTTCAGACTGTTGTAGACAAGTTGGGGGGTGATACAGCAAACTGACTGACTTCTTCCTTGGCTGGCCTTCTTGTTATCATTAAAGTGGTTCAGGCTGCCCAAGGAGCTCATTCATTCATTCATTTATTCATTCAATACCTACGATAAGTGGGCCCTCTGACAGGTTCTAGGGAACACAAAAGTTCTAGGTTCTGGCCCCTGCCTTGATGATGCTTCTGATCTATATGGGAAATAAACATGTTACTGTCATAGAGTTAACATAACACATACATGTACTATGTATACCAAGGACTACTTATGCTCTGCATATAGATAGAAGACATTTTCATTCCTTCCCTTACCCATGATCCTGAGTTTGGTGTTGTGACAGTCAGAATGTTTGCAACCAATTTAATTGTAGTTGGATGACAATTTTTGAATTTTTCTAAGAATTATGTTTTAATATGCATGAAATTTTTTTAAAAATTATTTATTTTATTTTTGGCTGCATTGGGTCTTCGTTGCTGCCCATGGGCTTTCTCTCTAGTTGAGGCGAGTGGGGGCTACTCTTTGTCGCGGCGCACGGGCTTCTCATTGCGGTGGCTTGTCTTGTTGCAGAGCACGGGCTCTAGGTGTGCGGGCTTCAGTAGTTGTGGCTCACGGGCTCAGTAGTTGTGGTGCACAGTCTTATTTGCTCCACGGCATGTGGGATCTTCCCGGACCAGGGATCGAACCCATGGCCCCTGCATTGGCAGGTGGATTCTTAACCACTGTGCCACCAGGGAAGCCCTATGCCTTAAATTTTTAAAACTGAACTCTGTTAAGAGAAAGATAGAGTGAATATTCTATACAAGAAAATAATGAATGAGAAGAAAGTTTTTTCTTCTGGATTTATAAATGAAATATCTACCGGGTACATATTTTAGTCTATCTCTAGTATGTTTAGGCAACATCTAAAACCTTAACCTCTTTAAACGTATTTTCAGTCAATATTTTTCAATGGATAACAGTTCTTTCTCAGAAATATAAATATAAAATAATAAATACACAGGCTGATCAATAGAAAAATTCATAGCTATAATGGACAGAAATGAAAAAGTATACTTGTATACTTTTTTATAGTTTAGAAGGAACTTCCACACATCATGTTTTTCAATCCTCACAACTCAAAGAATTCACCTGGCCCGATGGTAGCTGAAGAGCTTAGCCCAACTGATCAGCTGTAACCGTACCTACTGCTGATATGTAGTGTATTACTGTTGTCAAAAGTAATAAATCTCCTCTTGTTCTAATGGAGAAGCAGAGAATAGCACTGAAATTATTAAGCAAAATTATTTTTACTATTATGGCAATGAATGAGCTATTTGATAGTCAGGTAATAAGACAGAGATTAATGTCAGTAAAATTGAGGGTGGTTCCTTTGCAGCTGAAACTTTCTTCATGTTTTCATGCTAATGCTCTTGAATTTGAAGTGACATGATTTACTGATTACCAGTTTAGCTTCTTTAAGGGCAAGTTTAAAAGTCTGATAAGAATACGTTTTAATGAGAACTTAAACCAAATCAAATATTGTCCAAACTGCTACCTCTTATTTCATCGCTATTGAGATATCAATATTTTTTCTCTTATTAGTCTGATTCACATTTTCCAATTTTTTCCTAATTTTAAAATAGTTGTTTTAAAGTTACTAGATGTCTATCATTTTAAATTTTAAAAGAAGAGAAAAATTAAAACATAATGGATACTATAAATCAATGACCAAAAGTTTTGTTTTCATTGAAACTTTATAATTTTACTGATTAGAAAATACTAAAACTTCGTATTCTTTAGTTCTCAAAATAGCATTGGTTTTTCTCCCTTCTCACTTTACACAGAAAAATGTAAATTAGAAAATGAAAATGACCCATAATTTCAGTGTTCTTGTTCGTAATACAAAGAAGCCATTGTGGGAAAAGGGTACAGACATTAATTTTATAAAGAAAACTGTTCTAGTTAATCTGTCTGTGCTATATTGGGTGATAGCAACAAACTCTGTAGACTAAATACCTACAATACATATACCTCCCATTTTGCTCTTTAGTGCTTCAAGCTTCTAAATCCTATTAACAGCTGTCAAAACCTGGTAAACTATTTAGATGCTTTCACAATTTGTTTAATTGGTTAGTTAGAAAATGACATGCTAGAAAAGCCCATTCCCCCACCCTTTCTTTTAGCCTGGCTGAACATCTGTAGCATTAGGGCCTCATTATCTCTGAATTGGCATAGCAAATCAGTGGCATCATTAAAATGCCACATTAAGATGATTAAGCTTCTTTGTTATCCAGTTGACTTTTGTATGTGCTGAGGATTTCATGGTTATGACCCCCAATCCTTGTAAAACACTTAAACAACATCACCGTTTTGTGTCTTCCTGGTCTAACAGTCGCTATCTGGTTTTGTCCCTTCTCACAATATCTTTGGCAAACTTGAAGCTATTACTCCAGACTTTGTCCCGATTTAAATTGGATTCTGAGATCTCATAGTTCAGAGTGGAAATTCGGAACCTGCTTTTTACACTGGGAACTTCATACTAAAAACATGTTATCCAAGACACCCAAGTTGCCTGTTCTGTTTGCCATCTTTGATAGGTTCTTCTCTCCAACTGAGCATTTTATGTGCCTGTAAAACAAACTGAGGCACAGTTGGCTGAGACTGCTATTGCCCCTGAAGGATTTAGCTGTTGGATCCTTTCCAAGACCCATTGTTTTTGCAATGTCTCAGGTGAAACCAAAAATGTCTACTCTGGAGTGCAAACCTTTCATGTGATAACCATCACCCCAGGAAATGAGACCATGTGCCTCAGCCCCGGTGAGCCAAGCCTTTGTTCTTTTCAGCCTACAAAATTCTCTCTGGGGTGTGTGTGTGTGTTAGTGTGTGTCATCTTCCTAAGAGGCCTCCAGAACATAGACAAAGATGGGAGCAATTGTACCCCAGAGTAGCTCCTTTAGAAAGAAGTTCGGCTTAATCTAATTTTCTGTGGGTTAGATTCAATTTAGACATCTTCCCCCGCTCTGGGAATGTTTAGCAATTACCTTTATCAGCAATTTGTGGTTTGGTATGTTCTTTTCTCCACAAACTCAGTTATAAAAAATTTACTCAGGAAGCCTTTAACATTTTTTATTAGGAAGTATATCATACATAAAAAAGGCAAATATAAGTACATGTCTAAAGAATAATAGCAAAACAAGCATCCACGGACCCACCACCTGGCTTAAGAAATAAAATATTGCTAGTGCCTGTGAGGATTCTTGATAGTCTTTTAAGTGGCAATTTAAGCCATGTGTCTAAGAAACCTAATATATTTAATAAGAGACTGGAATTTACAAAACTGAAATGGGAGATTATTCACATTACAAAAGGTCTGTTCACTGTACAGAAGACTTCAGGATGCTGTGGGGGCCTCTCCTCAAGTATATTCAAGTATTTCTTGCCAGATCTTTAAGACTTTCTGCCTTTATTAACACTTCAGGTGTTGCCAGTCACTGACAACTGAAAAATCGAGGAAAAATGAAGATAAACATCTCTGAATGTATAATGTAAATCTGTGGAACCATATTATTGGTTTTACATGTAATGTTTTATGAAGACAGAAACAGGAGAATTTTTTGCTAGTTTAAGGTATCTAGGAAGACTGCATGGAAGAAATGGCATTTAAACAGCATCTGGAAGGTTGAATAGAATGTTGATGTGGGGAAGGGCATTTTAGGTAAAGGAAAGACTGGAGAAGAGGTTTGGAAAACTGCAGTTAGTAAGAAGGCTACTGTGCTTCTCAAACTTTAATGTGTATAAGAATCCTTGAGGATTTGTTGAAATGCAAAATCTGATCCAGTAAGTCTAGGGTGAGGCCTGAGAGTCTGCATTCCTAACAAGCTCCCAGGGGAAGCTGGAACTGCTGATTCAAGGACCTCACTTTGAGTAGCAAGGTTCTAGTCTAGAGAGAAGGATGATTCAAGGAGTCTAGTGAGAAATGAGATGATCAGGTCAGCTTGGGGCAGATTCTAGACAGGTCCTTGAATGTCTCACTAAGGAGTTTGGACTTTATTGTGTAAACAAAATGAAATCCTTGAACGTTTCTGAACAAGAGTTTTAGTACTACAGGATGATTAATCTGGCAATAGGATATAATCTAAAAGAGAGGTCACATATACCGTGGACCAGTTAGGAAGTTAATGTAGTGGTATATTCATGTATTTATTGTGTAGGTACTTTATGCAGAGCATTGTGTCAGATTCTAGAGCAGCGGTTCTCAAACTCCATTGTGCAGAAGATTTGCCTAGAAAACATATATATTTTTTTAACATCTTTATTGGAGTATAATTGCTTTACAATGGTGTGTTAGTTTCCGCTTTATAACAAAGTGAATCAGCTATACATATACATATATCCCCATATCTCCTCCCTCTTGCGTCTCCCTCCCACCCTCCGTATCCCACCCCTCTAGGTGGTCACAAAGCACCGAGCTGATCGGCTGCTTCCCACTAGCTATCTATTTTACATTTGGTAGTGTATATAAGTCCATGCCACTCTCTCACTTCGTCCCAGCTTACCCTTCCCCCTCCCCGTGTCTTCCAGTCCATTCTCTACGTCTGTGTCTTTATTCCTGTCCTGCCCCTAGGTTCTTCAGAACATTTTTTTTTTTTTTAGATTCCATATGTATGTGTTAGCATACGGTATTTGTTTTTCTCTTTCTCTTCCTGACTTACTGCACTCTGTATGACAGACTCTAGGTCCATCCACCTCACTACAAGTAACTCAATTTTGTTTCTTTTTACGGCTGAGTAGTATTCCATTGTATATGTATGCCACATCTTTATCCATTCATCTGTTGATGGACACTTAGGTTTCTTCCATGACCTGGCTATTGTAAATAGAGCTGCAATGAACGTTGTGGTACATGACTCTTTTTGAATTATGGTTTTCTCAGGGTATATGCCCAGTAGTGGGATTGCTGGGTCGTATGGTAATTCTATTTTTAGTTTTTTAAGGAACCTCCATACTGTTCTCCATAGTGGCTGTATCAATTTACATTCCCACCAACAGTGCAAGAGAGTCCCTTTTCTCCACACCCTCTCTAGCATTTATTGTTTTTGTAGATTTTTTGATGATGGCCATTCTGACTGGTGTGAGGTGATACCTTATTGCATTTCTCTAATGATTAGCGATGTTGAGCATCCTTTCATGTGTTTATTGGCAATCTGTATATCTTCCTTGGAGAATTGTCTATTTAGGTCTTCTGCCCATTTTTGGATTGGGTTGTTTTTTTTGATATTGAGCTGCATGAGCTTCTTGTAAATTTTGGAGATTAATCCTTTGTCAGTTGCTTCATTTGCAAATATTTTCTCCCATTCTGAGGGTTGTCTTTTGGTCTTGTTTATGGTTTCCTTTGCTGTGCAAAAGCTTTAAGTTTCATTAGGTCCCATTTGTTTATTTTTTTTTTTTATTTCCATTTCTCTAGGAGGTGGGTCAAAAAGGATCTTGCTGTGATTTATGTCATAGAGTGTTCTGCCTATGTTTTCCTCTAAGAGTTTTATAGTGTCTGGCCTTACATTTAGGCCTTTAATCCATTTTGAGTAGAAAACATATTTTTAATGCATGTTTCCAGCCCCCACACCCCCAATTTTGGGACCCCCAAAATTTCTATTTTAAAACCCCACAACTTCTCGTCTTACAGATACAGGTGAAGCAGTGTCATAGGGGATACTGAGTTGAAAACAAAACAAAAAACAAAAACAAAAAACAAACCTGTGTAGCTTCTGACCTCAGATAGCTTACATGTCCATATGGGAGATGAGGTGAGTTTACAAGTAACTCAGAGAACAAAGGAACAGATTATTTTGCAGCCAGGGGGATCAGGGAAGGCATAGTAGGGGGAAATGGCATATTAGTTTTGCCTTAAAAGATGTGTAGGATTTGGACCTATGGTAATGTTGGGGAAAGACCTTTTGGGCAGTGGAAATAATAAAAGGAAGGATACTTAGAAGTTGTTTAGTTTGGTTAAAGATATCTGAGTATTCAGAATCAACATTACAAAAATTGTTGGGGCCAGATATTGAAAGGTCTTTTAAATTCTTTGTTTCTGAGTTTGGATTTTATTTTGTTGGCAGCAGAGAATATTGGAGAATTTAGACAGGGTCATGATATGACCAGAGCTACAGTTTACAAGAACCATCTGGTGGCAGGGTATAGCATGAGCTGGAAAGGAAAGAGAAAGGAGACAGGGAGAACAATGTACAGGCTACCACAATAGGAGAGCAATCAGGGTCTGAGATTTGGGATAATGAGTGTGTACAACAGTGGGGAGGAGAAGCAGATTGGAGAGAGGGTACAAAAATAAAACCAGTGGGGGCTTCCCTGGTGGCGCAGTGGTTGAGAGTCCGCCTGCCGATGCAGGGGACGCGGGTTCGTGCCCCGGTCTGGGAAGATCCCACATGCCGCGGAGCGGCTGGGCCCGTGAGCCATGGCCACTGAGCCTGCGCATCCGGAGCATGTGCTCCGCAACGGGAGAGGCCACAACAGTGAGAGGCCCGCGTACTGCAAAAAAAACAAAACAAAACAAAACAAAACAAATAATAAAAAATAAAATAAAACCAATCGGTGATTAAACATGGGGTGCAAACAAGAGGAAGGAAAGATGACTGTAAAGATTCTAACCTGAATAACTATGAAGATACCTAGGAGGCCTTTGGGAACAGAGGACTGAAGAAGGGGAGGGAGATTACACCTGGAGATACATATCTGGTGATTAATTATGTGATGAAATTGCCATAGGGGAGGGGGTATAGAGGGAAGAAAAAAGGGGGTTAAGGACAGTATTTGGGAGGCAGAGCTGGGGGGAAGAGCTAGAAAGAAGCAATCAGAAAGGTGAGGAAAGAAGGGAGAGTTTCACTGAAGAAGTAGGAATACAGAAGAACAAGGAGTGGAGGTCAAGAGTATCAAGGGCTACAGAGAAGTTGGGGAGAATGGCACACAAAAGGCCATTAGATTTAAGAATCAGGAGTTTACTGATGATCTTCAAGGGAGCAGATTCAGTGAATTATGGAGGCAGAAGCCAGATTACAAGGAATTTTATATCAGTTTTGAGATCGTAGAGGCAGTAAGCACAGATTACTTTTGTATGAAATCTATCTAGAAAGGAATGTTGAGAGAGGATGAGTTTAGGTATGATGGGGTGAGAGGCTAAACTAAATTGCAAAGGGAATAGAAAAGAGGAGTTGGCATCTAGAGAACCTGAGGACATAGAATCTATAGGACTTGGAGACTGACTTGATGTGGAGATTGGACGGAAAAGGGTTCCAGTTTCAAGACTTGGAGAATGGAAGAAGGAAGATGCCATGTGTGACTATAAAGACATCATAAGTTAGCAGCAATTTTGGGTTCAAAGATGACAAGTTTGGTTTTAGATATGTTTCTTAATGTTTTCAAGGGATACTAAGTAGAATGCCCCCACCTTTCCTCTGCTCCAGTAAATTTTCCTCCCAAGGAAGGGAATGAATCTCTTAGTCCTTAGAGCAGACTAGTGTCGTTTCTGGTAGTTTTGGTGGACTATATTTGGAGACTGGGTGCTAAGCCCAATAATCTCTCAGGAATCCCTTTTGTATCTTAGATACTAATGTATTCTAATATTCAGCTCTGTTTATTTTCACATGGTAAACCATAATGAATTGTTGATCCCCAGTAACCATGCAGAGAGGACATCCAGTTCTTTTATCTAAAACTGGTAGGACTCCAAGGGTAAACCAATAACTATACCAGGAGCTCTTTTGGTCCGCTAAGTCCCAGGGACTTCCTTAATGCCCTGTCTATGTGTCTGTATGTGTTCCCTTAGAGCCCTGGGTCTCAAATACTGTCTTCCTTGTTCTATGGCTAAGTCCCAAATGACAAAAGCCAAGAATTTGTTTTGAGCCAGGTCGGGGTAGTATTGAGTTCTAGGTCAAGCCCATTATAAGCCAAAATCCTGAGAGAAGGAGCAACCCTCTCATGTCTTGTGTTTTCAGAAAGACCCGAAACACTGATCTTACTAGTTTTTAATTGTCACTGACCACAGAATGGCCTGAGTCTGTTCATATTAACATTTACAACGAAAATGAAAAGGATCCTTCTCTTCTGGCCCTTTCTATATGCTGTTTTTGGTTTTCAGTAGCTGAAGTTTTCCGTTGAGTTTCTTTTAAACGCCTACATGCAAACTAAAGAGCATTCAAGCTTTGGTGGGATATCACCCACAGCTGGAGTGATGGAGGAAGGGAGGGGGGTACAAGCCTCAGGTGCATCCTTCTCTTAAAAAAAAAAAATTTAAAAAGCAAAAACCACTTAAGAAAACAAATTCCATCTGAAAGCAGGCAAGATGTGTCCAGAGAAAGAAGGGAATGAATCTCTCTCCATTCCCTTCTCATCCGTTTCCCGTAGGAAACAGATATCCATTCATGTATAATCCAGATGCATAGGATGGGCAAATTTGAAACACGTTGGATGTTTCCTGCAGCCCTACATTTCTTCTAATCACAGAGTGCAAGATTGTGAACCATGAACCGTGATGAGAAGCAGTGGAACAGTGTTGCAGCAATGGCTCCTCTGTTGGTGGTTAGGCCCTGTCTTGCTCTATTAAGCAAACACAGTTAATATAGATGAAAGGTAACCTTGATAGAAGTGAAAATTGAAACTTGAGTGGAAGGTAGCAAGCCAGGCACAGCTGCAGTTATACTTCCTCCTATGTGGCAACAGGAGCTGCACTTACTGGTGTTGTTTGGAAGGGATGTCGTTTTTCAAAATATCTTCTCTTCAGCGTGTTTTGGTTTTTAAAGTCTACCCCATTGATGGGGGAGTGTGGAATATGATAGTAAGGGGCAGATTAGACTTGATGTGTCAGAGTGTGAGGCCAAATCCAAGCTCAGTGTTCTAAGCACAGTTAATCTGCTATTAACTGGCTGTGTAACTTTGGACTACTCACCCAAGACGTCTCTCATCCTGGATTTCCTTACCTGAAAAACAAGGGTTGGATTAGATGATCTCTAAATTCCCTTCCAGCCCTGAAATTCCATTGATTTGTGATGCCTCATGGAGCATTACAATTTCCAGTTTCTAAGAATGAATTTTTTTTTAAAGTAAGCATTTATGCAGCGTTTTATATATATGAAAAAATCCCTTGTAAATATTTATTGTTATTATATCAGGCAAATGTTTAGGTTTTCTTAGTATCAGTACATAAATGTACCTTCTTCATTTCTTATGTTCTTCAGCTTAAGAGTGCTGCACCTCTTTTTGAGATAGTACCTGATCAGCCAACTCACTCTGGCCAGCCCCACCTCTCCTATCCAGTGCTACAATTCTAGGACCTCGAGTTTAGCCCTCCCTAACTTGGGTATAGGTGCCCTTCCCCTTGCTTAGGTTGAGCTTCATTTACCTGTGTCAATGAAAATGACTCCTTAGAAGGTTATGTTAAAGGATTACTTCTCCTTTTCTCTTTCTCAACACTATTTCACTAGTACTGCCAGCTTCCTCTACATTCAGTGTTCTCTCTTTATCGGTTCCAAGAGAGAGAGAGATAAGACTCATCTTAGCAGTTGGTATACATGGAAGAGGAAGAGGCAAAGCATGGCTTAAAATCAGAAAAAAAACATGTTAACTATTCAACTCTCAGTCTTAGTGGCATAAATTGGATGCAACTGAAGAATTAAAACAGCATTTTCTTCTTGAAACCAAGGAGAACATCACCTTGCCTTGTAACTGCAGCCACCAAAAAAGTACTAAATCTGAGAACCTTTCTTCTCCTCCGGTACTGGAGAAGAATTGCTCAAAATGTTTTTTTCATAGTCGCTTTGAACAGTCATAGCTAAAATCTATTATCTCTAATTTTCTGGATGGCTTAAAACGCTGTCATCTCTTTGTGTGCGTGCGTGCGCGTGTGCGCATGCGCGTGCACGTGTCTGTGTTTTCCCCTGACTATGGTTCTGAATTCAAATAACGAGTGATCATCCTAATGGTATTTTCTTGTTTTGTGGATGTACAATATTGTTAGCTTCATTTGGTATTTAATTGTCAGTTGTGGGTCTCTGCTCTTTGAGCTGCTTTGATAGCTCCAAAACCAATCATTGTTCATTTCTTGCATTTTCCTCCCTGCAGATGATTCAATGAAAGTGAAAGATGAATACAGTGAAGGGGATGAGAATGTTTTAAAGCCAGAACCCTTGGGAACTGCAGAAGAGCCTGAAGTTCCTTACAGCTATTCAAGAGAATATAATGAATATGAAAACATTAAGTTGGAGAGACACGTTGTCTCATACGATAGTAGCAGGCCAACCAGTGGCAAGATGAACTGCGATGTGTGTGGATTATCCTGCATCAGCTTCAATGTCTTAATGGTTCATAAGCGGAGCCATACTGGTAAATAGTCTCCTTTATCCATTGTTCTGAAAACTGTCCTAATTCAACCACATGAGAAAAGAAGTGGTGGAATTTAGGACTTACTTTTGATTGCTTTCATTGACTTTTGCTATAATTCTGATGTATCTCTCCTTCTCTGTATTTCCATTTACCCAGTGATTTTTATTCCTGCTTCATGGTACATTTGGCAAACATATTGCAAATGCTATGAATAAAAGAAGACTGTAGAGAGCACAGTGTTCTAGGTCAGCCACATATTTTTCTTCAGTTAATAAGTGGGAGTTAAATTGTGTGATATGCTTTTTAGGCGTCTTTCATATATTTTTGCATAACTTTTTAAAAAGCAGATCTCATTGTATTGGGTTCAAATTTGGTAGATGAAAGGACATAGCTTTTATTAACAATTTAAAAAATTTTATTTTCAGACAACAAAAAGGCAGTCAATAGAAATGCATACAAACATAACACTCCCAATGAGCCCAATAGATTTCATCTGACATCGGATATGACGACTTTAAAAAACATCTCTTGAATTAAAGAAAAAAAACATTTCTGGCTCTTTATACCTTGTTAAGACTTCAGTCTGTGACTCTTTTTACAGATTGAGATTATTTTCAAAAGGAATGCTAAGTAATGTAAAAACTTAAATCTAGAAAGCACTTCTAAAGCTACTCTTATTTTTTTGCTCTGATCCAAGACAAGATGCCTCAAGTAGCCTTGCTAGGTGAGTGCTTTTTCTCTTCTGGAGGGAAGATTCCATAAGTAAGTCTTAGGCTTGCCTTGAAATACAGCTCCCATCTGATCCCAATATGAACAGAAACTATCTAAAAAATGAGCTTTTGCCATAGGCATCTAATCTGTGCATATGTTTCGCCACTTGCTGGGTGATCAGAAATCTCTTTTTTGTCCTTTTTAAAGGTGAACGCCCATTCCAGTGTAATCAGTGTGGGGCATCTTTTACTCAGAAAGGTAACCTCCTCCGCCACATTAAACTGCACACAGGAGAAAAACCTTTTAAGTGTCACCTCTGCAACTACGCATGTCAGAGAAGAGATGCACTCACAGGTCATCTTAGGACACATTCTGGTAAGTGAGAGCAATGAGCATTCCACATCTAGTAAATGTGTGTTTCTCAGTGCCCACTGCGGAAACTAGAAAGAGTTAAGTATGGGGGCTTTAATCTGTCACTCCGGTTCTGAAGGGTTACAACAGCAGAGACCTCTAGGGCTAATTGCACTTCCATTAAGGCATTAATTGCTCTCCGTCTGGCTCAATGGGGTTGATCATCTCCGTACCATCTTTGCACCCCTAGAGAACATCACAGTCAGACAGGAAAAGCCTGCCCTATAAAAATGCTTTTTTAATTTTCGCAAAAAAAAATTATAGCTATCAGTATTTTTATGGTAAACTTTATTAAAAGATTATTTTCCTAAAAGTATACACACATACTTTTCATTCAAAAGCCTGGATAAAGCAAATGATGTACTGTTTGTAAATTATGTAAAACTGTAAACTGGGTATGACTCATTGTTGGGGGTTAGTTTTGGCTAGTCTGGGCTAAATTGGGGAGTTTTGGCCATTCTGGTCTAAATTTCTTTTTTTTGCATTGAGATATAATTGACAATATAACATGGTATTAGTTTTAGGTATATATGAGCTAAGTTTCTTAAACCCAACTTTCTTCTTCATCAGCCTATTTATGTTTAATCTCTAAAAGATGAGCAGCAGTAAGAATTCATAAAAAGCTATGTTCTGTCTTGATGTTTTCACTCTCCTTATTTTAACCACAGAAGATACATTTTTTTCAACATTTAGAATTTCCCTCCTAGAAAAATAAAACTGAGTTTATTTTCAAATTTGGGACCTCATGTTCTTGATGTTATCTGACAAAATTTTAATTGAAGAAAAAAAAAGCTTTGTTTTTATGTCAATCCACATTCTGCTTTGACTAAAACCCAGCCCCAAACCCGCAACTGGTCACAATTCAGAGACTAAGGATTAAACAAATCAGCCCCAACGAAACCCACCATGAGAGATCATAAATGGCAAAAGAAGGGTTTCTTTTACAGCTCATTGTTCAAAGTAATGAATTATGACTGAATTTGGTCCAAAAAATTAGAGTAGTTCTTTTCTGTTGCTTTTTCCAAGTAAGATCCAACAATAATAGTCATTTTTAAGACAGATTCTAGAGGACCCCAATTTATGCAGAAACTTAACATTCTTAGCCCTAACAGAGATGCATTTATTTTAACTTGGGATTCCATAAGGATCTTTTAGTGCTTTAAGTCCCAAAGGCACTGTTTTAAACCGAGCAAGAGGATTAGAAAATAAAAAAATCTCAGTCCCTAAAACTCTGAAAAATCATGGAGTACATTTCAACGACAAGTCAGAAATGCTAGCCCTGAACACAGAATTGAAGTTATACATAATTTAAAATACATAATTTAAAAAATAACTCATTTGGAGGAGTTAGGAGGTTAAAAGGTGGCCTGAATTGTATGGATAAACTTTTGTGGAAACTTTTGCTTTATCTTAGAAGTTAAGATGAAGTCATTTTTGCAATTCCTTCTTATTTCTATTATTCAAAAGTACCCTCAGGGACTTCCCTGGTGGCACAGTGGTTGAGGCTCCGCCTGCCAATGCAGGGGACACGGGTTCGAGCCCTGGTCCGAGAAGATCCCACATGCCACGGAGCAACTAAGCCCATGAGCCACAACTACTGAGCCTGTGCTCTAGAGCCCGTGAGCCACAGCTGCTGAGCCCATGTGCTGCAACTGCTGAAGCCCGCGTGCCTAGAGCCCGTGCTCCGCAACAAGAGAAGCCACCACAATGAGAAGCCCGCGCACCGCAATGAAGAGTAGCCCCTGCTCACCGCAATTAGAGAAAGCCCGTGCGCAGCAACGAAGACGCAACACAACCAAAAATAAATAAATAAATTTAAAAAAAGAAAACAAAAACTATCCTCAGTTGGTTAGGTCAGTTTTTATTGATTGAGCCCAGACTTTGCTATAGCCACTGAGCAAGGACAAGCTACATTTATCGAAATATGTCAATGTTCTAAAAAGACTGAATGGCTAACTCCCACAAACTGCAGCATTCTTTACTTACAGCCAGCTGGATGTCACAGAATATGGGATTTCTTCCTACTTCATTCTTTTTTTTTTAATTTTTATTTATTTATTTATTTATTTATTTATTTATTTATTTATTTATGGCTGTGTTGGGCCTTCGTTTCTGCGTGAGGGCTCTCTCCAGTTGTGGCAAGCGGGGGCCACTCTTCATTGCGGTGCGCGGGCCTCTCACTATCGCGGCCTCTCTTGTTGCGGAGCACAGGCTCCAGACGCGCAGGCTCAGTAGTTGTGGCTCACGGGCCCAGTTGCTCCGCGGCATGTGGGATCCTCCCGGACCACGGCTCGAACCCATGTCGCCTGCAGTAGCAGGCAGACTCTCAACCACTGCACCACCAGGGAAGCCCCCTACTTCATTCTTAAACCACACTAACCTCCTTGAACAATAAAAAGTTCCTATTTTTATTTTTTTCCTGAAGAACCAAGATTGGATCGGGAGCCAAAACACTATGCTCCATGATAGTCATTACATCCAAATCCTTTCATTTGTGAAAAGACCCTGTCCTTTCAAAGAATAACATAATAGTCAATCGTAGGCCATAACCTTATTTCAGCTGACTAAATTTAAAAGTAATTGTAAGTGCACAAGTATCCAAATACTCTGGCTTCTCTCAGCAGTCTCATTCCTAGTGGACAGTTTTCACAGGGCCCCAATACACCATTTGTTCTATAACCCCTGAGGGTCACTGAGTACCCCTTGTGCTCTCCTTATAGTTGAGAAACCCTATAAATGTGAGTTTTGCGGCAGGAGTTACAAGCAGAGAAGTTCCCTTGAGGAGCACAAGGAGCGCTGCCGTACATTTCTTCAGAGCACTGACCTGGCTGAGACTGGTGAGTTCATTCAACACCCGTTCTGCACATGTTTAGTGAGCATCCACTGTTCTAGGTGGTAGGATACAATAGTAGACAAAAATACAAAAAATCCTGCCCTCCTGGAGTTTATATTTTCACAGGGAAAGACAGAGTAAAAACAAAGAGAATAAGTACCTTACACAATAGAAGGTAGTAATTGCTATTGAGAAAAATAATGCAGGTACTGGGGGCTGATGGTAAATCAGGAAAAACATCAAGGAGCTGACATTTTAACAGATTTAAAAGCATAAGGAGAGAGCCCTGCGGATAACTTGGAAACAGCAAGTGCAAAGGACCTGGGCCTTGAATTTGAAGAAGTAGAGCTATAGCCCTTTGTGGCTGGCACAGAGTGAGTAGTGGGACAGGAGGCCAGAGAGGAAATAGGAAACCAGATCTTACCAGGCCTCGTAGGCCATTGTAAAGACTTGGATTTTTCGCTGAGTGAAATTAAAAAGCTTCAGAGGATTTTGAACAGAGAGGTGACATGATTGGACTTCTCATTTGAAAAAAAAAATCACTCTACTTGCTACTGAGAATGGGTTGTATCTGGGACAAGATTAGAAATTGGGGAGTACAGTTAGAAGGCCATTGCAATAATTCAGGCAAGAAAAAATTGTGTCTTGATAATGGTAGAGGTGGTACAAAGTGTTTTAACTCTATACAGTATAGTTTAAAGATAGAACCAACAGGATTTCTTAACAGGTTGTTGTGGATGTGATGAAGAATGCAGTTGCCATTAACTGAAATGGTAAAGATGGAGGGTAGAGGCAGTGTGAGGGGTGGCTAGGGCAGAGTGCATTAAAACCAAAAGGATTTTCTTGGCACAAGGCCCCCAGGTCATGGACTTGTCAACTCATATCACTTACTGTGATGCTTATATTTGGTTCTGGGAATTTCATATTTTATTCAGTGTTTTGAATTACATACCTAGGGACAATTGGTTGAAACACTGGATGTCTTTCCATGTATCAGTGGTGGTTTTATTTCCTTTCATTCTTGAGTTGAAATAACCTGAAACTTTTTTGTGTCACATCTCTGCAGTTGTCCTTTGACCCATATAGTGGACCATCAGCCTGGTTCTGCAGCTTGGATTGCCTGATATTTTTATTTGTTTACTTGAACCAGTTGCTTATTTAGAGAAGGTATAAACCCTTGTGGGATTTGGTGTTTGACAGCAGTATTTGCAATTGAATAGTTTGAACATTCTAAAACAGAAAGATTACAAAAAAGTGACAGAAACAATGTGAAACTCAGGAAAAATGGAGGGCAAATCATGAGTAGTTAAAAAAAAAAATCATGAGTAGTTTAACTGTACCCGTTTTGAGTGAGAGGAAACTTTTGTTTTAGATAAAGCCTGTTTTATGGTGTTAGGAGCTAGCCAACTGAATTCTGTTGGTTTGCACTGCTTCTGCTTTTTATCCTGATGGCATCTTTAGTTTTATCAAGGAGTTGGATTTCCTCCTTATTTCTAAAAAGAAATGTTTACTCTTAAAAAAAAAAAGGCACCTAAAACTTGGGTTTTGACGTCTTAAAGCAACATGCTTAAGATTAGTCAGGCAATACCTGGGCATTTACTTGACGTTCCATATTTCAGACAATAGACAAAGCTCTTACTGTGAGAAATTCTCAAGTTATGAAAATCTATTATATTCCAAATAGAATCATTGATATTTAAAGCAAGAAGGATTAAAGACAGCATCTAATCCCACCCGTTCATTTTATTTTATTTTATTTTTTGACATCTTTATTGGAGTATAATTGCTTTACTATGTTGTGTTAGTTTCTGCTGTATAACAAAGTGAATCAGCTATATGTATACATATATCCCCATAACCCCTCCGTCTTGTGCCTCCCTCCCACCCTCCCTATCACCTGTTCATTTTAGAGGTGAGGATATTGAGACTCATCAAAAATTCAGTGACTTACTTAAAAATCACTAGAACTTTCGTTGTTTTCATGATTAGCTATTTTTTTTTATTTTCAAAGACATATTGGGACATAATTCACATACCATTAAACTCACCCTTTTAACGTGTACAATTCAGTAGTTTTTAACATGTTCACAAAGTTATACAACCATCACCACTCTAATTTCATAACATTTTTGTCACTCCCAAAAGAAGCCCTGTACCTATTAGCAGTCACTCCTGTTCCCCCTCTCTCCAGCCCCCGGCAGCCATTAATCTACTTTCTGTCTCTGTGGATTTGCCTATTCTGAACATGTCACGTGAATAGAATCATATAATGTGTAGCCTTTTATGTCTGCCTTCTTTCACTCAGCATAATGTTTTCAGGGTTCATCCACGTGGTAGTACTTCATTCATTTTTATGGCTGAATAATATTCCATTATATGGATTCATTGCATTTTATCTATCCATTTATCAGTTCATGGACATTTGGTTTTTTTCCCACTTTTGGAAACATGGCTTAATTAGCTATATATATTTTAAAGGTTATGTATTATCTAGTTAGCAAAAGTAGAGTAACACACATACTAATAGGCACATACGTATGCATATATGTCTTGATTGTCCTGGAAACGGGAAAAAATTGAGTAAAATATCCTCTGTGGACAGTAAGCTCAAAATTGCTGATTTTAAAGTAAGGTCACCACCTTACTTCCCATTCCCATGACCTTTTTTAGGAATTTCATATTAGAAAAGTATCAAAAGAAATGTTTTCACTATCTTCAGTGGTATAAGGTGATTCAGGAAATACTGAACTACAGAGGTTGAGTTAATTTGCATTTCAGAGGCTGGTTTGATGGATCCATGCAACACACTTTAAGTCTCAGCAAAAAAAATAAAGGGTTAACTAAGTCAGCAACTTTTGATTTTTTTAAAAAACAAATATGTCGTTATGGTGGTTTCAGGTTAGAAAATGTATAAAGTCACAGCTTAATCAAATATAATAAATACTGCATGTCCTGTCTACCTTTGATATTTCAAATAGTTCTCATGATTTTTCCTGAAATCCAAAATATAAAGAATGTTTACTCAAACACAAGCCAATCCTTTTATTATTGCCACAGCTCCTTACATGGTTTCCATTTCTGTTTCCTTCTTAAAATTAAGAGTCCCAGTCTAGACATAGTGTTCCATTTTGAGCCTGACCAATATAGTGTCACCAGTGGTACCTCCCTAGCTTTTATTTTATTTATTTATTTTAAAATTTATTTTATTTATTTATTTTTGTCTGCATTGGGTCTTCGTTGCTGTACCTGGGCTTTCTCTAGTTGCAGCGAGTGGGGCCCACTCTTCGTTGCAGTGCGTGGGCTTCTCATTGCGGTGGCTTCTCTTGTTGCAGAGCACGGGCTCTAGGTGTGCGGCCTTCAGTAGTTCTGGCATGTGGGCTTAGTAGTTGTGGCTCACGGGCTTAGTTGCTCCGCGGCATGTGGAATCTTCCTGGACCAGGGCTCGAACCCGTGTCCCCTGCATTGGCAGGTGGATTCTTAACCACTGTGCCACCAGAGAAGCCCCATCCCTAGCTTTTAAAGTGATGATGCTGCACTGTGGATGTGGCACTTATTCATCAAGGGCTTATTGTAAATTGAAGTGCAGCCTAGAGTGAGAGCCAAGCCTTGGGACAAACCTGCACCAGTCAGGAAGCAGGCCTTTATGGAAGCAGAACAAATGAAAAGGCCTTGGACTGGAGACCAATCTGCAAAAGAAGGTCTTGTTGGGCATCAGGGCTTCTGGCCTTGCTGATCATTTTCTTTTGTTCAGATAGCATGCGTTGGATTCTCATATGCCAGGCTGTGTGTCAGAGCTGTTTATAAAGATGAGTGAAGGTTAAGCCCCTACCCTTAAAGTATCCACAGTCCAACAAGGGACCGGGTACTTGATCTGTTAATATAAAGGTCTAATAGAGATACATGTGATAGTGTTACTTCAGTCCAAGTTTTTATACCAGACATCATCAAGATACTCTAATTCTGTCTTAATGGAGTATATATGAAAAGAAGAATGAATATAGACGATCACAGATTTCATTTTCTCATTAGCTTGATCCTTATTCCAGAAAGGGACTAACAGCTGGTAGAGAGATTCATTTAGCCTCATTTCACACAAATTACGAATACTTGGAGTGGGACATATTTTTGTATGACAATGAGTTCTAGTAATAACAAGATTTTTAAACTAATTGAATAATTATATTTATTTATGAATCTAGGAGTCAAAACCTTTTGTCTTCATTCTCATTGTTGCGGTTGAGATAATACAAGCATGAGAGTTTCAGAATAAATTTATATTTTTACCAAATAGCAGTCCAAAGAAAAAGCTTAAAATGTTTTCAACGTCTATTTTCCCAACAGATTATTAGAAAATCAATACTAACTCAACAAGTAGTATTCACTCTACTTGCTCAAAAAGGCAACAGTTTTATGTAACTTTTTTATTAGAACCTGCCTTGCTCTTTGATAGGAGTCTCTTGTTAGACAATTTTTATTGCATAATAACACCCCTTTGTTCCACTCTCCATCAGTTACTGGCTGACCACACCATAGAAGAGACAGGAAGAAATGCCTCTTATTTGAGATCCATTTAACACTTCAAGATCTAATGAAGGATTTTGAACAAAAGCAAAAACACAACGAATTATATAGTTAAATCTGCAATCACTTTGAAATAGAAATGGCATCATGCAAACAGTTAACTAAAACCCAGACAAACTAGTAACACTTTTGCAGAGGTTAAAGGTAGTAACCTATTCTGTAATTTTGACTTCGTATGAGTTTTATTATTTATTTTTTCAACATGTCATTAAAATCATTTTGCTAATGAAAATGGGTATATCCACTATATACTAGTAGGCAAGTAACATGAAGGGGAATTGACCCCGAATGATAGTCCTCCTCCCACTGTGCTCACTCATGAACCAAGTGTGCAAATTGTCCCTTGCCACCGTCCCATATTCCCCACACCCACCCCTTGCAACACTAAACTGCCAAACACCACCCAGGAACGGATTTCCTATTTCATCATTTAAACCCATTATCTTGTTCCCTTACTATCTTGCCAAACTGGTTTCCCTCCACTTACATTCTGAGATGTGATGTGGCAGGATAACAAGTCTAGACTATTTGTATAAATAGACAGTTGGGTCTTAAAGTTGATGCAGAGGACCAAACGCCAAGTCCTCTTTTTTCTTTTCCCCCTTTCAGTGTACTGCCTAAGCTCCTTGTAATCCCAAAGAGATTGTCTTGACTCCAAAGCATTTCTTTGTGTCTTAAAGGGTGTTCATTTAGGACAGCAGCTGTCCAACAACTGCAAGGCACAAGACTGAGAGTTTGGGAAAGAAAATGAGAGTATACCATAGTCAGTTGAAACTTTGGCCTTTGCCTAACTTGCCAATTAGAAAACACAGTTAACTCAGTAAAGATGAACTTAATCTCTAGAGTGTGTTCACATGTACAATGAGGATTGGGATCTTGGAGCTGATATTTTGAGTGAATGACCCTGCGGGTGGGTGTGGGTAGATGGCAGCCCTCTAGATTAGTAGTTTCAGAGGATTCCTTTCAATCCAACCAGAGTTGTGGAATATGGGAAAGTCTCCACCCTTGCCTCAAATTATCAGTCTCCAGAATTTTATCTTTTTAAATGTCAGGCATTTGGTCACTGATTTCCAGAGTAAGATTTACCTAGAAATGACTGTCATGACAAGCTTGGTGAGTAACCAGGGATAAAAGATGATGTTATCTCTGAAGGTTTCCATTTAGAGACATGCCCCAATTATGTTATTTAGGTCAGTGTATCCCCGCTTTAGCCTCCTTCCAAATATAGAGTATATAGAGTATGTGTCCTCAGAAGGATGCTTGTGGTAATTGATGGTGGCTTTGGTAAAATGTAGGGAGATGCTGAGAGCCAAATGAGAAAACTAAACTGGAAGCATAACGCTTGCAGTAAGTACTGGGACTGACAAACAGATCTCTGGGTAATGACGGGGAGTAACTAAAAGACTAAATAAGAGTAGTGGTAAAATGGGGATAAAGTTAAAAATTCCCACAGTACTGTTTTTCATTCTTGTTTTACTATAAATCTTTTTTGATAATAAATACATGGGGCAGGCATGGGGGTGGGGGAGGACCTTACCTGGCTTTAATCCTCTCAAAGTTGCTGGAACCAGAATGAGTGTTCCTAGTCAAAGCACAAACCTAGCTGCCTCTCTGATGCTTCTAAGAAAAAGCCTCCTTCTAACAGCCTTAGGAACTTATTTCAAATCCCAGGCCTTTGTCTTTCATCTCTCTGCTCTTGGGGCTCTGGGTAGTGCCACATCTGGTGGTGGTTTGTGTGAAAGGAAATAATATGTATAATAGTTTCCTGTTTGGTCATTTAAACCTATCCCTGTGCTGGACAGAATTTAACCCACTTCACTCAACAGCAGTGTTCTGTCACTAAAGTGCCCGTTATTTACAACGATCGGTCAGCTAAAGTCGCAGTGCTTTACCACTGGCCCCAAAGCTGCCCAGTTCCCTTATTTGGACCCTTATTGTTTTCATTTACACAAACAGTGTTGTTAATAGCTTAAACTGGAGGCTGGGATTTATTTCTTTAGAGCATAGAATTATTTTTGATAAGAAACTCACAAAGTCTAGTAAATATGGCCATTGTCATCATTCTCTTCTCTTACTCATTTTTGGAGCCACTATTCTTGAATTTTTAAAACCCTGAGCTTTATAATGTATTGTGTAATGACTGTCAAGGAGTTTTAAAAAAACAGAACCAAAGCTATGCCAATAATAAAATGAAAAATATTTAAGACTTTGAATTCTCTCTTTCTGATTTGGCTTTGTTCTCTCACCCTGGCCATACTTGACAGTCTTGCCCTTGAGGTCTTTCTTTTTATCTATCTATCTACCTACCTATTTATTTATTTATTTATTTATTTTTGGCTGCGTTGGGCCTTCATTGCTGCTCATGAGCTTTCTCTAGTTGTGGCGAGTGGGGGCTACTCTTCGTTGCAGTGCGTGGGCTTCTCATTGCGGTGGCTTCTCTTGTTGCAGAGTACGGGCTCTAGGCACGTGGGCTCAGTGGTTGTGACTCACAGGTTCTAGAGCGCAGGCTCAGTAGTTGTGGCACACAGGCTTAGTTGCTCCACGGCATGTGGGATCTTCCTGGACCACGGATTGAACCCCTGTCCCCTGCATTGACAGGTGGATTCTTAACCAGTGTGTGCCACCAGGGAAGTCCCTTCCTTGAGGTCAGTTTTTGTCTTTCATTTACTTCAGAGATGGCCAGTTTTCTTCTCTCTGGGCATGTCCATTTACAATACTGAATATCTGAGAGACCATGGAACTTGTGACATTTTTTCTGTATATTAGAATCTCTTCACACAGCAAACTCCTCAGCTACAGAATGAGCACTGACAATTCCTAAATCCGTGTATGTATGTGGGGGAAAAAAATCCATTCTGTAAAAATCATCACTTGCTTTTTACTCTAGTCACTTAAGCTGATTTCAATTTCTTCTTCCTTAAAGACATTAGGAATGTAGAGATACTTCATTTTAGCTTGGATATCCTGAAATGCTTATGATAAAACAGAGGGAAATGTTTGTGGCATCACAACATGTTTGCTTAAGGCAGGGGTGAGCAAAACTATGACCCTCAGGCCAAATGTAGCCAGCGGCCTATTTGTGCACAGGGGTTTTTACATTTTTAAAGGTCAAGGAAGAACCAAAGAATATGGAACAGAGACTGTACGTGTCCCACAAAGTTTAAAATACTTACTATCTATACGTGTCCGACAAAGTTTAAAATACTTACTATCTATCTGACCCTTTACAGAAAAAGTTTACTGATCCCTAGCTTTGGCTAGCATCATGTGTTAACATTAAAAGCCTTGTATTTAGAGCAGCTGGTATCTCTTTGAACTTCAGACATAAACTCTTATTGGGTATTGCCTGCTGTACCAGACTAAACTGTACTATATTTATTCCAATTTACTATTTAGTTGATTCGATGTTGGCACTATTTATATATTCTTCTAGCGGTTCTCAATTCTTGCTGCATCTTAAAAATCATCTGGAGAGCTTTAAAAATGCTGTTGCCTAGGCCCCTACACCAGAGATCCTGATTTAATTGATCTGAAGGGGGGCCTGGGCATGTGTGTCTTCTATGCTCTTGAGGTGATTCTAATGTTCAGGCAGGTTTGAGAACAACAGACCTATATCACTTAAACGTCTATTTGTGGATTGACAATTGGACCATATTCTTAGGCAGTTTTTATTCACATTTTTCATTAGAAATATAATAAAGATGCATTATACAAATTGTTCTTTAATTTCAAGACAGAAGTGTTGCTCAGGGAAATTTTAACTGAGACAGTTTTGAAATGTGAAGAGCATATGAAACAGATAATGCAGAGACCAGAAAAATATAATTTAAAAGACAGGAACTGAAAGGAGCATGCTGGAAAAAAAAGAAAAAGAAAAAAGAAAAAACCACTCAGAATTTCAATACACAAATCACTGAGTAGATTTCTTGCTGTCTGGGTAAGTGTATCTATTTTCAAAAGTGCTATTAACATAAACATAGCAGTAAATCTGGGGCACCGTCGTTACCGTCCTTTTTTTTTTCAAAGTTGTTAAGAAGAATTATATCAGTCTGCAGGTGTCACATGCAGTTACTCAGAATCAGAAAGAAGGCTGATCGGGGGTTAGAAGATCTCCATCTATCTATCTTTTTGCAACCAACCACGTCCAGGCTGTTTATTTAATACTTCCTCTTGCTAATGAAGGTACTGGTTGGGGATGGGTTGGGCTTTCCCATGTCGGCATAAGACTGCAAGATTTGAATGTGCCCTGGTGTTGGCTTCACTGACCACAGCAGGTACCCCAGGCAAGAATCTGAGCAGTAATAACAGGTAACAACAGAGTTTGCATCAGACCGTTGACACTTTTCCTTCCAGTTTATTTCTTTTTCTCTCCATTTATCAACGTGTTCTTTTCCCTCTTCTTTTTTCATTTTTCCAAACCAGCAAGTGCGGAGGCAAGACACCTCAAAGCAGAGATGGGAAGTGAAAGAGCTCTCGTTCTGGACAGATTAGCAAGCAATGTGGCAAAGCGAAAAAGCTCAATGCCTCAGAAATTCATTGGTAAGAATACAGCCCTTTTTCCTGCTGTTGTTAGCAGATAGTTTGAATGAGATAACATAGGATGCTTACTACACAGGCCCTTCCTAGTTTAGTCTCTGTTAAAATAAGGTAATTGATTTTCCATTGTACACCTTTTATTCTTCAGGATTCATTTTGGTAACTAGAGCAAATGATAAAATATTTTAACTAAAGAATCTTAACTACTGAAGATGGGATTATTTGGTATCCAATTTCTTAAATGAAGTTGGTGTTAAAAATGCTGTTCCTTCCTCTTTATTCCGAATGACATATGTTCCATGAGAGAGTTTGTGCAATTGATACCAGTAAGATGTTCAAGATAGCATTTTTGTAATCTTTTGCAACTATGTTTTACAACTTGGTTCCCTTATCACGCTCAAACTTTTTTCATGCTCTAAAATGTATTGCCATATTTTCTTGAATTTGAGTGAGACTTGGTTTTAAGAGAAAGTGGTTGGGAATGCATAGATTTAAATAACAAGGTTTGAGTTCATCATTTGTCTTACTGGAGTGAATTTTTATACCATTGGTTTTCACATTGTCAAAAAATACAGCAAGAATGAGATGGCTAAGAAATAATTATGTCCATTAAAGTGTTAGGACTGCCTAATGGCAGAAATATTGTGTTGAATTCTCCCAGATGTTTACATAAATGTGACTATGATATTTAAAACAGATGTGTATTTGTGAAGCAGGCAGCTGAATTGAATGTATTGGTTTTGCTATAAATTGAAAGTCGGTGATATTGAACAAAAATAGTTATCACATGAAAATAGACCTCCCTCAACACCAATAATACTTTAGAAACCTGTCAGTCTGTTTTTCCAAAGCTACTTGCTGCTGCTGTTGATTTCTTACTTCAGTCCTTTTGTGTTTATTCTTTTCAATAGATTTTACAGATATCAAGTGCCTGCCTGGTTTTTAAATCTGGTTAAACTTTATTCTGGTCTAAGTAATTTTAAAATTCTGGTCTAATTAGTTTTTTAATTTTATGTGAATTATAGAGATATATTGAAAGAACCCATATATTTCAAAGCTACCTAGCTTTTTTTTTTTTAACATCTTTATTGGAGTATAATTACTTTACAATGGTGTGTTAGTTTCTGCTTTATAACAAAGTGAATCAGCTATACATATACATATATCCCCATATCTCCTCCCTCTTGCGTCTCCCTCCCACCCTCCGTATCCCACCCCTCTAGGTGGTCACAAAGCACCAAGCTGATCTCCCTGTGCTATGCGGCTGCTTCCCACTAGCTATCTATTTTACATTTGGTAGTATTTATAAGTCCATGCCACTCTCTCACTTCGTCCCAGCTTACCCTTCCCCCTCCCCGTGTCCTCAAGTCCATTCTCTACGTCTGTGTCTTTATTCCTGTCCTCCTAGCTTGGTATTTATACTTATTTATTTTATGTTGTTTGACTGAGAAGTTATTGTATTCTTTTAGTCACTTTAAGAATAAACTGTGTCAGACTAAAGTTGGTGAGTTTCATTTCAGAGAGACCTTCTCCTCTTTACCATCTTCCCTCTCCTTGGTGAGAAATGTCAGGGGGCGTGTAGTGACTTTCATATGGGGTTTAGGCACAGTGGACCAATTGTGATTCCAAGACATTATCTTAGAACATTGCTCATACCTCTTTTGAGCTGTACTTACGTGAAGAGGTTCTGGCTGGCGTACAAAAGGAAGCTTGGATTGTTATTCTATGCCATGAGTATAATTTAATTTGGGGGATGTTTTGACTGTAGAAATGGCTGCAGCTGATATGGGTGGGGAGAAACATGGGAAGAAATGGGAAAGAAAAAAAATGTAAAGTGACTTAATTTCAATCCAGTTATGGTCAATGCATGTTGGTCTAAGAGAACTAAAATATGAGAGAAGGTACTTAGTTCACATAGTTGCCCTAAACCTGTCCTTGAGCTAAAGCCCTACTTAATAAGATAAAAGTTGCTTTGGTATCTTCATGGGTTTAAAAACACATGTTTCACATGTCCAAGTCCATGCCATTTTGCTTATTGCATAAGGGATCCATTCCATTTGTTTATTACCATTGTGACCAGAGGATTTTCACTCTTCCATTTCCAGACTCAGGAGAGGTGCTGATCTTGTAGGTACTGATTTCTGTCATCTTCTGAACCATCATGTTCTCTCTGAGATGGAATCAGGAAACCCAGTAGAGTTAGCTCTTGATTTGAGCTGAGGTAGCACCTTCTGGACTTTGGGGCCCTGAATAGCTGGGGGAATTTTTTTTTTTTTTTAAATAAATTGTGGTAAAGTGCAGTAGGAAGAGCACTGGCTTAGAAGCCAAAAGACTGAGGTTGTGATTCCAGTTCAGTCATTTCTTAACTGCGTATGTTTAGACAAATCACGTAAGCTTTCTGGGCCTCTGTTTACTCACCTGTGAAATGAGTAGACCGAACAGGTGATGAAGTGATCGAGAAGATCCCTCACAGCTCTACCTTTCTGTAAGTCTGCAATATGAATTATAAAAGGCAGCAGTAATGAGCACCACTTCTTTTTTATAAACCCATATGTATAACTTCAGATAACTTTTTTCTCAAGGTTGTACAGATATGGTATGTTATTTTATGTTATAAACCATAGTATATAATTTAGGAGTTTTTTTTTAGGAAGATGTCATTTAATCTGAGAATCTATAAAACAGCTGCATTAGTTCAACATTTATATATTTTACTTAGTACATTACTACTTATTTATTTACTCTTTCGTCCATTCATTTATCATGCAAATGCTTACAGAGCTCCTGCCATATACGTGATATTCTTTTTTTTTTTTTTTTTTTTTTGTGGTATGCGGGCCTCTCACTGCTGTGGCCTCTCCTGTTGCAGAGCACAGGCTCCGGACATGCAGGCCTAGCGGCCACGGCTCACAGGCCCAGCCGCTCCGTGGCATATGGGATCTTCCCGGACCGGGGCACGAACCCGCATCCCCTGCATCGGCAGGTGGACTCTCAACCACTGCACCACCTACGTGAAGCCCCTACGTGATATTCTTGTTCCTGAGCACTGTTCTAATCCTCTAGCATTAGCTTATTCCCTGAACCATAAGAGATTTTTTTAAAAATAAAAGAAACCCCTTCAATCATTTAACCGAATCCACCTTTTGATAGAAAATAGTAATATCAAGGGGAAAATAAAGGAACATTTTGACACTGTGCAGTATATGGGATGAAGTGATATAAAACATATGGGGCTAATGTCTTCCCTCCTTCTCTTCTCTCTCCTGTCTTTCCTCTCCAAGGCATCATTTTCTGAAAAGATTCAGCTGCCAGGGAGATGGCAATGGGTAAAGTGTGAAAAAAGAATGAGTCACCCCCTTTAATCCTTGTTGACAGTTGCACAGCTTGGCTTCCCTGACCTCTTGAACTATGAGGGTAAAGGTGAAATTATACCATCAGGTCAGCCTGTTACTTTCCTAACAGGCTTGAGAGGATTACCAGTAGATAGCATTTTTCATCCGTTAGAGATGGACTGAGGAAGAGGGATGGATTGGATTAAGTCTAAATGCATTTAGAAACACAAAAACATGCCTCTGTTGAAGAGTAAGAGTAAAATTAAATTACCCAAGTAGGAGAAAAATGAAATCACTTTTTTCCTAGTTCTCCAAGAAATTGTGAATCACTTTCTATAAAATAGGAAATAAATTGACACACATTCATTAGACATCAGCATCTTTACGTCATCAAAATAATTCTTTTTAGGTGTTCTTTCCAAAGGACAAGAAGACCTTGCTTTTAGCACCTAAGCCCTCTAGGGACTGTCTTTTTTCTGAATCTTATTCTCCTGTTACAAACTTGCTTGACTATGCTTCTAACTAGGCCATCTTCAAATACTTGGCTCAAAATAGAGGCCAGATTTCTCTCCTGAAGGGAGGAGGAAAATGACTACATTTCTGCATATTTCGTTCTCTGATTTTCATTCTTTCTCCAAAAACAGATGTGTTATTCAGACCAAAGTGGTTACCATAGCATCTCCCTATTTTTTAAAATTTCATGTATTACGTTATTAAAGGAAGTTTTCATGTTGAAAAGAACATGACAAAAGATCTCACTCACCCCCCCCCACCGGTAAACATGTTGTGAGGTTTTGACACTTCACCAAACACTGTCGGTTCTCCCTGTGAAGTAACTAATGAGAAATTGTCTGCTTTGGTTAACGGAGCAACAGGAAGCAGTTTTAATGCCTGTTTCTAAAAGCAAAACGTATCTTCTTCCATCCCTTCCCAAAGGGCCCAAATCCCTAATCCTATAAGCATCAAAAGTCATAACGTTTTTGAGTTTGAAGGGATATTAGAAACCACCCAGTGAAGTTCTTTTACTAAGGAGGGAAGGGGGAAGGGAAAGATGGAGAGATGCAGCTCGTAGGTGACAGAGCAGGGCCAGAGCCTGGGTCTATAAAGTGCCGCAGTCCAAGGCGTTCCTCCCCCAGAAAGTCACCCAGAGCAGTGCATGTCATGTGTTCTACACAGGAGCTTTGGAAAGGGAAGGGTCTAGTCACTGAAAGCTGGTGGAAGAAAAAGCCTTGAAGAAGGCAGTCGTTCTCTCTTAAGGGTGTGTTTTCTTGAGAAAAGATCTGTGGTGACTCCATCAGGGCAGATGACAACCAAATAGCACTTCACGGTGACTCACAGAGGACTAAGGCTTCTGCAGCAGCAAAACGTGGTTTCCAGCTCAGTTTTCCTCACTGCCACCCCCGTGGCTCTCTCTGTTCTCTCTCCTCCTTCCTGCTTCTCGTTCTGTGGCTTCCTACCCTCTGCCTTCCTCCTCCTGGAAGACGTGTTAGCCACTTCAGTCTCATTTAGATTGAGATCAGAGCCATCATCGTCATCAGACATTCCATTTACCCTACTTACCTGCCCTTTTCTGGGGGGAGGATATGTGCTTGGAGTACGAGTAATCGATGATACACTTGGGAAATTGTATGAAGGCATCAGCAGATACAGTTAAGTGACTTGAAGAAACTTAAAGGCTTAAAGAAAACCCCAGTATTTCACATTACCCCATCATGATGACTGTAACCTCAGAATTGTTATTTTTCTAATGTGCAAATAATGTCTCCTCCTCTTCAAAAAAATCTTTCAGTGGCTCCCCATCAGAATAAAATCCAAGCCACCCAGGCATTCTGAGTCTTTCACAATCGGTCTCTAAGTTATCTTTTCTAAATGTATCATTTCAGCCGGCTAATCTTTTAATTCAGCCGTGATGAACTACTCCCACTTCTTTGTAATCCACCTTTCCATGCTCACTGTCTGGAATGGCCTCCCTCCCTTCTGCCCCCTAAACCTCCACGTGGTCTACATTCCCATACTTGCCTGAATTCTCTCTCTTCTCTGTTCTCCCCCTGCACTCAAGGCGAGTTTAACAGTCTGCTTTTTGTGATGTGTGTAATTGTCCCCACCACCACCACTACTACCACCTCAGATTTCAAGGAGACTTTAGGGAATAGATTAATATTTGTCCCGTGTTACGTGGCATATCTGAGACATGGTCCGTATTTTTCTCTCTCCACTCTCTTGGCTACTCTATACTTTGTTCCACCACATAGTATTAAGGATACTAATTTGTAATGAAATTGTGTACATACTACATCTCCTCCTGGGTTGCAATTAAGTTTGTATCCTTCAAAACACTTAACATGGTGTGAGGCAAATAACAATAATAATAACAATAATAATAATAATAGATCTACCACTTATTGAGTGCTTACATGTGCCAGTACTCTGTTAAGCACTTTATGGACATCATGACAACTCTGTTCATCATAGATATTTCTTTTTTTTTTAATTTTTATTTATTTATTTATCTTTGGCTGCGTTGGGTCTTCATTGTTGCGCGCGGGCTTTCTCTAGTTGTGGTGAGCGGGGGCTACTCTTCCTGGCGGCATGCAGGCTTCTCATTGCAGTGGCTTCTCTTGTTGCGGAGCATGGGCTCTAGGCGCGTGGGCGTCAGTAGTTGTGACACGTTGGCTCAGTAGTTGTGGCTCACAGGCTCTAGAGCGCAGGCTCCGTAGTGTGGCGCATGGGCTTAGTTGCTCCATGGCATGTGGGATCTTCCCAGATCAGGGCTCGAACCCGTGTCCCCTGCATTGGCAGGTGGATTCTTAACCACTGAGCAACCAGGGAAGCCCATCATAGATACTTCTTGAATGCATGCTACTGGTCCATATGGAACAAAGCACAGTTGCTTTTCTACTGCCTATGGGAACCATCCCAGCAGAGAATCTGAAGTCATTGCTAGTGGTGGGGTTGTGCAGCCATGGGTGAGGTAGCAGCCAGGAAACAGCAGTTAATGCTCAAACATATACTGAGGTATATGGGCCCTTGGATCGCATCCTGGTTCTCCATTTACCAGCTGAGCAACCTGAGCAAGTTAATCAACCCGTTTGTGCTTTAGGTGCTTCATCTGACTAAGAGATGATAATTCATCTTAGGTAAAGTGAGACAATATGCAAAGTACCTAGGACAGCACTGGGTATATAGTAGCGGCTCAATAAATAGTAGCTATTCTTCTTGGTATTATATATAAGGCACAGTGCTCAGTACTGTGAAGTAGAGAAGTAAACAGGTTAGAGTGGTGGATCTTGTCCCTCCATCCCAAAGGCAGAGGTCTAAATCCACATGCTCAGCTAAGGTCCCTTTTAGCTTTAGGCTATGATTCTGTACTTTCAAGTTGGCACTTAGAAGCCAACAACCATATGCCCTCACCACATTGCAGCAATTCAGGTCAGGCAGTTGCTCAGTTCAACGTTACCAAAGCCTAGATAGTAGGGATTGACACCTTTAAAAGGGATCACAGGTAGGGAACGGCCCAACCAAGTAGCCTTGGTTTCTAAACTTAGGACTTGTTGTTGCCATTTGTATTATCATTGGGAGAAAACCTCTAATTCAGCCCGAAGCTTCTCTCATTAATCACTCAAACATGTGTGGTACGATTTTGACTAGAAGCTGGACTAGAAGCTCTGTGCAGGTTTGGGAGCAGTTACACTCTTGTGGTTTGAGTAACCTTTTTTATGAGTATTACTAAAGAAACGTGAGTTGTTGGCTTTTCAATTACTGTAGCTTACCCCTTCTGAGTTTCATACACATTGAGTCATCGTGTCTACAGGTGACTGATAATCATCTGCACTAATCAAGTTACCGTAACTCGGAGATGAGGGGACCTGATGAGTGCAGGTTGCGTGCACGTGAAGATCTGAGGCTCTCCCATCTTCTTAACAATGAACAATGGTCTGCGTTAACCACAGAACTCAGTCACATATTTCCACTCATCCAGGGGTTGATTTTCCTCTTATTGTTTTGCCTCTTACAACTTCAGCACTCAGCTGTTTTCTGACATGTGCTGCAGTTGGTATAGATTATGAAATTGTAGGCCTAGTTAAGTAAAACCAACTCTTGGGAGAAGAGATAAAAGCGGAGTTTGTGATGTGCTTGCCCCACCTCGGAAACTTTCTGGAGCCTCTCTGTTAGGCGAAAAGATAAAAAGATTTCCAGGGACCCCCGGTATTTGGGGAACTGAGTAGAGCCAACCACACTGGAAAATCATCAGTAACCTTGAAAAGGCCAGGAAACCAAAGTTCATCATTTCTGTGTCACTTTCAGGGGAATCAAGATTTGTGACTTTAGACAGCTTTCATGTTCTCAGTCTCGTTCTTCCAAACAGCTCTAATCAGAGACTTATCCAATCTGGCAGTTGAAAAGAAGAACCGTCGATTACTTTGGCAAAGGCCTACGTTTCTGTTCCTTTTTATCGAGTTGCCAAGGTACGGTGATTTTCTGTGCATATTTTTTCTCTCAGGTATTTGTCTGGAAACTGTCAGGTTGGCCTTAAGGTAGTGGGGATACAGGACAAATCTATCTGATTAGATTGGATCTTTTAGCAGGTCTTTTTGTCTCCAATTTCTCACTGTTCTAGTCCATCTTACACATTGCTGTTACATTAATATCCTGAAAATAACATTTTGACCACAAGCATCTCTTGCTCAGTGCGGTTTGCAGAGGTTTGCTGTTTGTCCAGATCTAAACACTGTGGTTGTTTATTCAGAATGCCCATCATTTGGTCTCACCATGTGTTATCTTTTTTCAGTATCTCCTAAAATGTTGGAGGCAAAGTTCCACAAGGCTCACATAGCATTTTAAAACCTTGATCCACATGGCAAGAAAGTTATTTTCTTTTTAGTTCTTTTTCAATCTTCCTGATTATACCAAGGAGAACGATTTAGACGTAATTAGATGTTAACTGTCTTCAACACTAATCACACACTTGATAATCTCTATTTTTAGCAAAGAGAGGGGATCTTTGTCTCCAGGTACTGACAGTATCTGCTCAAACTTTAATAAATGGCTGTGTTTCGTTGTCTTTATTTTTCATAGTTACCTTCTATTTGTGGCAAGTGATTCTGGTTTTCTGTTTATGTTAGTGATATACAGTGTCCTTAAAAAACAAATTTCTTCAGCCAAAAAAGAAAGGAAATGTGAGCTGATTCAAACAAAATGAAAAACCCTAACATTTACCAAGTGCTTTCTATGTGCCAGGCACTGTTCTAAGCACTTACCAATTGAGGTAGGTACAATTATTACCCCCATTTTACGTGAGGACATGGAGCCATAGACAGGTTAAGTAACTTACCCAAGGTCACACAACTAGTCATGATGAGGCAGCATCGAATCCACACCATCTGACTCTAGAGTTCATGCTCTCAACCACCACAGCACCCTGGGGTATGAATATTGCGGAATGTGGAGGGCTAAGTGGAGTTTGAAAAATACTTTCTTCCACGCTTCTTGATATTTTGCTCTAACCAGACTCTCTTACCCCTCCCTGCCCATGTCTTGGGCGGTCCCACGTGTCTGTCTTGATTCATGCTCATCCCTCAATTAGGATATCTCTTCTACCTCTCGGAAAATCTAAATCCTACCAGTTCATCAAGACCCTTCTCAAAATTTAGGTTTTCCAAGAATGCTTTCCCTTCCACAAGTACTCCTGAATTCTTTGCGTTCCCATAACACTTAAATATACAGTTTGTATATTTACAAACCACCCTGCCCTTCCCTTTTAATTCTTTTTACAGAAGACACGTCACCCACCCTGCTTAAACGCCTCACACATGGCATTTAAAATAAAATCAAAAGCTTCCATAGAGCAAGGCAGCCCTTTCTCAACTTTTAACATTTATTTTTCTCTAATTCCATCTAGCCAAGTCTGATTTCTCTCCCCCTAGGTTGGAGATTCCTCAAGAACAGAAACTGGTTCTTCCAATCCTTTTTGTTTTCTTGTGTTTTGTCTTCCCCGAAGCCTTTACTGTATGGCAGTGACTCGTTCTGGAACCACAACATGCCTAAGAAATGTTAGGGAAGAGAGGATATGGTTTAGCAAATCTCTCAGAATCCAATGTCTATGGAATGAAAAAGCATCAGCGATAATGCTAGCCTCACCTCCAGCCCCTGACACATCTTCCCCACTTTCTCTTGCCTCTACCAGCCACTCACCATTGAGCACATCTGCCATCATTGAAGATCCCGCTCCTGCCTTCCCTGTGGCCAGAGAGCCTCTGTTTTCTAACACACAACACCCACACGCCCTGAATGTGGCTAAACTCTGTTTTCAAAATTTCTCAGCAGTTTGACATGAGAAATAGGAGAGGGTGACCACAAGTAAATTTTTCAGTTAAGTGTGAGATAAGTCCTAATGATCACATATGTATCAATGATACATCTTTTCAAGCAAAAGAAGAATAACACACTTTATGAAGAGGACAAATCATCATGATCTTTCATCAAGAAAGCCTTTCTAAAACTCTCTACATGTGAAGCTCTTTTATTTAAATCTCAGTCAGTTTGATAATTGACGTGTTTGGGAAGTGGTAAGTTGGAGTTTTGGGGGCTGTTTTTTCTGCCTCTGCAGCTATTTAAAAAGCTGCCGAGGCCAGAGCATCCCCACTTTTTGCAGCACTTCCGGCCCCCGGCTCCCTAGTATTACAAGCAGAAAAGAACAAGCAAACTAAGAGTTCGGGGATTGACCGTGTCTTCAGAGTTCATGAACAATAGAAGTGCAGAGGTCCCCGTGCTCCTGCGCACTGGCAGCTGCCTTTCCCCCTCTTAAGCCCCCTCCTGGTGTTCTCTTGCTTCTTTTCTCCAGGGCTCCCTTCTGACATGAGCAGTGGAAACAACTCACATTGGAGCCTCAACTTAGTGACATCTCTGACTCTCCCTTTTGCCTGCTGGTTTCAGTTATTTTGACTGTCCAAGCATGTGCTGTCAATCACTGTCCCCTGAGCCTTCAGCACCCGTGTGGGACCATTCTGCCTGGGCTGAGTGTCCTTGAACAGGCCACTTGTCCCTCCTCACTTTTCAAGGACTCCAGAAAATAATTTTACAAACTCTCTGCCTTTGTGTTGTTCCTTTTGTCACTCTTTCTTTCCCTTGTTCTAGGTGAGAAGCGCCCCTGCTTTGACGTCAGCTATAATCCCAGCTATATGTATGAGAAAGAGAGTGAGATGATTCAGACCCGAATGATGGACCAGGCCATCAATAACGCCATCAGCTACCTTGGTGCCGAAGCCCTGCGCCCCTTGGTCCAGACACCGCCTGCTCCCACCTCAGAGATGGTCCCAGTTATCAGCAGCATGTATCCCATAGCCCTCACCCGTGCCGAGATGCCGAATGGTGCCCCCCAGGACCTGGAAAAGAAGAACGTCCAGCTGCCAGAGAAGAGCCTGCCTTCTGAAAGAGGCCTCTCCCCCAACAACAGTGGCCACGACTCCACGGACACTGACAGCAACCATGAGGAACGCCAGAATCACATCTACCAGCAAAATCACATGGTCCCTCCTCGGGCCCGCAATGGGATGCCACTTCTGAAGGAGGTCCCCCGCTCTTATGAACTCCTCAAGCCCCCACCCATCTGCCCAAGAGACTCCATCAAAGTGATCAACAAAGAAGGGGAGGTGATGGATGTGTACCGGTGCGACCACTGTCGAGTCCTCTTCCTGGATTACGTGATGTTCACTATTCACATGGGTTGCCACGGCTTTCGTGACCCTTTTGAGTGTAACATGTGTGGCTATCGAAGCCACGACCGCTATGAGTTCTCATCTCACATAGCCAGAGGAGAACACCGAGCCATGCTGAAGTGAAGATCTGGGCCCAGAGGTGATTTGCACCTGAGCATTCAACATCCTTTTTAAAAGCTGGTAATACCCCTCGCCTAACAAATCACTCTCAAAACAAACTCAGTTCCAATCCCCTTTTCTTGCCATTTTAGTGTCCAAAGGATCACATTCACATGGGCAGCAGAGAAATGCTGTCCCCGTTCAGCAATTGTTTGCAGATACATCATGTTACTACTTTTGTGAAACCTTTGTTTTCCCATCAGGGACTTGAATTTTATGACATTTAAAAGCCAATGAAGTATTTGGTCATTATCTTTTGCAGCAATAGACAGGCATTCTTTGGAGTCTGTTGCCAACCAGAAGAGTCCCCTGGTTGTGCTGCATGAGGCATTGTTTCGGAGATACATCAGCCATATGTGGAAAAGACTTTTAGCCATATGCCCAGGTCCACAGAGAAGAACCGCTGACCAGCTGGCCTTGCTGGGAAGCCTTGCCCTTCTGCACTTCACACAAGACTAAAGGGTTAGGATATAAACCTTCCATCGCAAATTATAGTCTAACAATAAGGAAGAGAACAGCCATAAAATGCTACCAATAACTGAAGCCCCTAGTCTCCAAGCATCAGATCCACTTCTTATCACACAAGCAAAAATAACCCAAGTTTTCTGATGGTTCTTCTGCTTCTACTCTTTACCCTCCCGTCTCCAATTAAAAGCTGCTTTGGGTTAAACCATTCATGCAGAGGAGAAACTCTATCTCAGAAGAACTAATGGTTTAAATACAGACTGTCATGGGAACTCCAGGAGGGTGTCCACTGCGGGTGATGACGTCCATTTCCTACTATCTCGACTGGCAGGCTTGGTTCTGAGGGGGGAAATTGTTTAGCAGCAGCGCCACCAGGGATGGAGGGAAGGAGGAACAACCACCTGAAAGTTCTTCATCTCCTTCATGGAATATTGGCGTACAAACCCAGAGCACACTTGCCAATGATTTTTTGACCAAAAAAATACCAAAGAATCCTGAAAGGATGACTTAGCCTCCCCCTCCCCACAGGAAAGGAACCGAGGATGACCATGACCAGAGCTGCACTTCAGGTTGGAGTGAGGAAGGGAGCACCTCTGCTGGCAGGATATCCTCGACCAGGCAGGTGGGGGGCGGGTCCCACCCCCCCACCCCCCCACCCCCCCCACCCCCCTACCCCCCATTTTAAATGGAGCTGTTGTTTTCCACAAAGATTCCTGAAAGTCTGATCTTGGTTCTGCAGATGTGTCGGTCATCTTTATCATTAATTATGGGAGACATGCTATCCAGGAAAAGCGATGTAATGATTGTAAAATCAGCACTGGAATGAGGGTCACAAAATCTGTTTGCTGATTCCATATTTGCCACTCCTTAGCCAGGTGACTTTGGGCAAATCAGTTAACTCTTAAAACTAAGTTTCCTCAACCATAGAATTAGGAATTGGATTTAGATGTTCTCGAAGGTCCTTTGCGGCTTTAAATTTATGTGATTATGCAGTAACCACAATTATTTTTTTAAAGCTCTTAATGTATGGGTATTAAGCAGAAGAGTATGTATATGAATATATGTTTCACATTTCTTTGGTGTGAAAATGGAAGTATTGTTAAGTTTTTCCTTTAACCACTGAGTTGTGGTGTGAAGAAGATGGTGGGGAGGAACAAAACACAGGAAGGTATTTTGATCTTGCCCCAGAGTGTACACACAAACGGGCACCTGCAGCTGCTTGCCAAAGCCTTTTTTTTTTTTTCTCCTTTTAAAGAACCTATGTTAGGGAAAATAAATTCTGCTTCCAGGAACAACTTCATGGAGCCTATTTACAAATTAAGAGTCAGCTGTGTGAACATTTCTACCAGAGCCAAGAATCCACAGTTCCTGGTGGATTAGCGTTTTATGTATCTGCCTTGATATTTCGAAAAGGCTTTATGCATTAGGCTCAAACTCAACTCGTTTATGTGCTGCCAGTAATTAAAATGTTCCACCTCAGACTGCACAAATGGTTTATCCTTCTTTGTAGCATGGCGTCTGTCTCAGGAAAAAAGATTTTGTGAAATTCCATGGCAACAGTCCCAACACGTTTGAGATTTCAGCTAAAAGACTAGATGTATTTCGGTGTGTAGTCTTCAGTACCTCACTGTATTTCCGTAATCCTGGACTCCAAGCTACACCAGGTTGCTTATACCCATTGTGAAAGAAGAGCTGCTTATTATATTCTTGAAATATCACACATCATGTTGACTCTTCAGGGGACAAAAGAAAGAGCATTTGGAAGCAAGGATTAGTAGGAAAGCTAGGGAAAGCGAGCGTTTCTACCAGATTAGTGGGAAAGTGTTTAGTGAAGAGACCAACTCCTGCACCTTAAGATAGTGAAACTAAGGCCCATCCCACCAACCTGGGGACTCTGTAAGTTTCACCCTCATTTTCTCTGTGAGTAATGGATTTTCTGAATGATTTCCATTCTTCTGAGGTCAGTTTTCTGAGTGGGGCGACCACTCACACAGGCTGCACTTTCGTTGTCGCGTTCTGAGCCTGGACTGGGACGTGTCAAGTCCAGAGAAAATGTATATGTGGAAACTCCACATTCTTAAATCTTGAAGTTGAGCCAGGTGGTATGTAGTGGTTCCCACAACACAGGTAAACACTTACTTCTGCAGGCACTCCTTATTCTACTTAAACCCCTCCCTTGCTGGGGGTGGGAAAGAAGGTAAAGGAGAACCTTAGCAAGGTGCCTAGAAAGGAGGACCAAGCAAGATTCACATCTGGCCCTGCTGGACGGTGAGGTCCCCTGGCAGCTTCCGACAGCACGTTTCCTTTCTCAGCCAGAGTCCCTGTGAGCGTGAGCCTCATAGGTCTTCTCTCTCCATTTCCCACCAACCCTCTTATTAGCCAGGCCCCCACCACACACCCAGGAAGCCGAAATCTGAGGAACAACCAAACCCGTGAAAACTTGCCTTACAGCCAAGGTGGCAGAATTGGGATGAGGGTGGAAAAGACCGAGAGCTGGCTCTCCAAATATTCCTTACCGCTATTTGAGTTGTTGCATAGGTTTTCCTCCTGGCAGAGAACCAAACAGAGGTGTCTCCCCCATTACCCTCCACCAGCACCACCAGGAAAAAGAGAGATGTTAATAAATCCACCAGGCTTTAGATTCCCTAAGTCATTCTCCCAAAAAGATGTATTAGCCTTGACACAGATAAGCTAGCGAATCATATGCTTGTTACCCATTCTGAACTGTTCCTGACTCAGCTTCTGACTTTGTCAGTGACAAAATGTCTCACCTTTTAAATGCAAGGCTTAACATTTTGCCAGACCCAGAAGTAAAGCGACCTCAGATTTCTTTTGCAAAGAGAAATGTTTAAAAACACAAAATTTTAATCAGTTGAAACACTGTGTTATTAACAAATCTCACGCCAACATAACATTTTTTCTAGGTAGCCTCTGTATCACTGTTCTTATCCTCTGCTTTTTTCCTCCTGCTCAATGTGAGATTTAGAATGTTTTCAGGGGAAAAAAGCAGTACTTCTGGTATATATCCCAGGACAGCCAGTAAGACTGTAATGGAAATGTTAAATGTTTAGTGTTTGAAGTCCTACCTTTAAAGTGTACTCCACTATGAGTAGGTACGTTGGTCTCTAGTGGAGATTTGGAAACTCTTACTTAAGATTTGAGTTCTCAGAGTGTCCAGGCTCTCTGACAAAGACTCAGAATTAGGAGTTTGAGCTCAAGAAGAGAAAAGAAAGTGGAGTGATGAAACTTCTGTCCTAGAAAATAGAATTAGGCTGTGCAGAAGACAAGAGATACACAGTGAGCTCTCTTATCTTTTAAAGAATTAGGAGCTATTTTTGTGCTCAGACAGAAAGTATAGTTCAGAGAATCTCTATAGGCAGAGTTCAGAAAAGCAGAATGATTTGGGATTTAAGTGCCTGTAAAGAGGACAATTTTGACCTGAAACCAAATGCTAAACCTGGGTCATCCCAGGGAAAGGCCTAACCGACTGAACAGTTCTGAGAAGGATGAGTGAACCCAGGGTCGGAGACTGTGGACTTGGAAGAGCCTAGAAGAGAGGTGTAGGCTTTTGACTTGTATGAGCTCATAGCACAAGACTGTACCTCTGTTTACGCAAGCTGTATATAGCGTGTCCTACATCATACCAGCAACATGAGAAACAGGGGCTTCCCTGGTGGCGCAGTCGTTGAGGATCCGCCTGCCAATGCAGGGGACACGGGCTCGAGCCCTGGTCCGAGAAGATCCCACATGCCACGGAGCAACTAAGCCCGTGTGCCACAACTACTGAGTCCGCACGCCACAACTACTGAGACTGCGTGCCACAACTACTGAAGCCCGAGCGCCTAGAGCCCGTGTTCCACAACAAGAGAAGCCACTGCAATGAGAAGCCTGTGCACCACAAGGAAGAGTAGCCCCCGCTCGCTGCAACTAGAGGAAGCCTGCACACAGCAGCGAAGACCCAATGCAGCCAAAAATAAATAAATAAAACAAATAAATTTATAAATAAATAATAAATTTTAAAAAAATTTAAAAAAAACATAAGAAACAGGTCTTTGCACTTTGAAGAAGCTGGAGGCAAGTTTCCTCTGAATATTACAGTATTGGAGTGTCTTATATGCTGATATTGAGTTGTTATTTGAAACTGGAATATTAATGTTTTGATTTTTTAAAATGTAAGGGTATAACAATATCTACCTCCCAAGGACGTTGTGAGGTTTCATGTAATTTTGTCTATTAGGTAAAGTTACTCTGTTTTTTGTGGGCGTGGGGGCAAAGTATGTTGGATGGTTGCAAATTTTCCACTATATGTATTGTATCTGGATTTAAAGACGTGGAAAATATTCAAAGACCATACTAGGACCGTGATAGTAATTCACTTGCCAATGAAGGCAACTGATCTCTAACACACATGTTTCCTTCATGTTGTTTTAATGCCTAAGAGTAAAGAATATGCTGAGCCTTAGAACCAATGTGTGTGAACCACATGGTACAGATACTTCATGGCTTTGAAGCCAGGGAAGTAGCCTAGCTTTGCTCTCTCACCATCTTACGAGCCCTCAACCATTAATTCTTCAAGCGATTTAGAGTTTCCTCAAATGGTCCTCACTGTCCATCTCTCCATCGACCCCACTCTAGAAAGCCTGGAGAGCAGTCCCATGATGCCACCCACCTTCTCCCAAGCCCATGCCATGCATCTGGGGGGCCTAGTTCATTTTCTGAATATGGGTGCAGCTTTGCTTCTTCCTCTCCTAAAAAGACTGAGAACAGACATTTTGACATGTTAGGAAAATGGGGCAGCCTTAAAAATGACTGATCCCATTGCCAATGACTCATTTACACAAGGACTTTTCCAGGTTAGCAGACAAGGTCCTTTTCGGTGGGCCTGCTTCTGTGGGTTCACAGAAACCAAATTACTGTGGGTTGCAAAGAATTAGCAGGTCATTTGAAAAGCAGACATCCCTTCACCCAGACTGTGGTTTTGCATGCTCAAGTTCTCAGTCTGTGAGCTTTGGTGAGGGATCATTTTGGCTACTGGAAAAAACATAGTTTATTTTAAATTTCTGGTTACCAAAGCCACCACATGTGTGGTCTGTGGATGACCCTTGTCTGCAGAATGATGGGGCGGGGGCGGGGCAGAGAAGGGAACATGGTTTGGGGCTCAGGGTGGCCTTCCCACCGGGAGTGAGGGAGAGAGAACTTGCCGAGTGGTTTTGACACAGCCTGTGCTCACAGCACGCTCATCTGGGTTTCTCAGAAATGCCCTCCCTGCCCAGCAGTGACCTTCTCTCTTGACTGCTCTCGGATTTTACCTGGAGTCTGACCCCTTGGAGCCCTGTAGTACCCTACTTCTCTGTAAAGACTGTGTAAAGAATCAGCTTCTGAAATGTAGCAATGCTAACCTCGCCAGAACCATAATGAATGCGTTCCCGCATCACAAACAACCCTGCTGATAGTTTTCAAAGTTTCTGTATTATGTTTGATTTTTACACTGAAAAATAAAAAAAAAAATACTGGTGTGTTTAAAATTAGTCATTGTGCATGCTTATCATTTGTCGTTGCTGCTGTCAGAAAATGGAATTAATTCTACCCCTAGGAATATTTTCTTAATTTAGCCCCTCTGGCTCTTTCTTAAAGTTCAGATACCTAGATAAACAGAATTATCATTGAAATAAAACATATTGCCTGATGCCTTGCTGAACCTGCCGTTGGTATCCTGCTGCTGGCCCCCATGTCCCCATGGTGGGGTTCTGGTTCCACTGGCCCTTAGTTCACTAAGGGGATCTGAGGAGTTCGGGGCCTGGACGTGACAAGCTCCACAGATTTGGCACGGTGTCTCCCAGTTCCAAGACGCCAGCCCGTCCTCCCTCCCAGCAGGGATCCTTCCTAAAAGATAGGCAAGTCCTGATTTTTCCATCTCTGGGGTCTCAGAAACATCCACGCTGGGAAACTCAACTTGCAGTTGAACTCGGCCACATTGAAATGTAGTCTGTAGGTACTTGGAGGCCCAAGCCTCAGGCGCTGGGGGAAACTCCTAGGAGAATGGCATAGGGATCACGTGGCTCTCTTCCTGTCTTGATATCCTCTGCTCTCTCTCAGAAGAGGTCGGAAAAGAGTCTGAGGGGTGGTCTGGCCTTCTGCTTAGCCTCATCCAGAACACCTTACCTCTCCCCTCCTCTGTGGAAGAGGCAGGAGGAAGATGTTCCTGAAGTTAGGGGCTAGCAAACGTGGGGCCAGGTCGGTGGCAGCTTTCACTGGCTCTGTCTTCAGCACCATCCTCCTCCCTTCAGCACCACTAGACCGCCCTGAGACTCTCCAGCAGGTTTTCCAGTCTCAGCACTAAGGCCAGGGAGAGAGGAATGGCTTTGCAGCCTGCCTGTGTACTGGAGCATTAAATACATTCAAAAATAGCCCCTCTGGAGCTGATTTTCAGGCTTGGAGAGGGTAGTCTGTGGCCTTCCCCATCCTCACTCCCTGCCCAAAGCAGAAGCAGCTCAGAAAAGAGGGAAGCAGGGAGACTCCTCTGCTGAGGAGAGAGCCCGGCAGCCGGCTGGGTCTGGGATTGGGGCTGAATGGACTTCCTTCCAGCTTGACGATAGCTTCCTTCACTATCTCTTGGCAACTAAGTTGATGCTTTGGGGGTGGGGGTGGGGGGCTGGCGTTGGAGGCCTCCCTACACCTGCACCCTCCGCCTCCCCCATCCCTCAACACAAGCAGGCCATTCACCCAGGCTGAGGTGCAAACCTCCACCTGCGGGCAACTTCCACCCGAGGGCAGCCAGGGGGACAAGACCCAGCTCCCTTCCCTCCCTCCCATCCCCTAGAATCCAGAGTCTGAGGAAGAGTGGCTGCGATGGGTGGGGGTGCGGGGGGGGTAGTTCTGGGAAGGCCAGGGCCGCTGGGGACTGGTAGAGGAGGTCCTGCAGCCAGGACAGACACAAGGTCAGGCTGCAGAGCATTCCCTGTCAGACAGTTGTTTGCATAAAAGCCAAAAGCCACTGCACCTGGGGTGGGGAGGCCCTCTGGGGAGGTACTCCCTGGCTTGGGGGAGAGGCGGGAAGGAAGGTGTCATGGAAAGTCCCTGAAGGACACGGGGTGTTGAATTTGCTGCGGTTTTGTTTTTAACTCTGTCTTGACCTGTGAAGTAGGCAGCTGCCTCCCTCCCCCCCAAATACCAGAGCTTCCCCCAGAATAACAGGAACATTACCAAGGAAAGAGCCTGCAGTGGAAAGCATGGGGGTTAGAGGGGCTGCGGGTGATGTACGTTGCCCCCCTTCCCCAGGACTGGGGGCGCAGGAAGCCCCAGAGCAGCCTTTTCCCATCACCTCGCCTTCCCCCTCAACCCCCAGTCCCCCAGGCCCCCTGGCCCAGAAGAACTGCCTAGTCAAATAAACCACAGCCCCGGGGGTGGATGGGAACTAGGGGGGCAGAGGCCGCCTCCTCCCCCAGGCTCATCCTTCCGTTGGCTCAGTCCCTGCGCTACCCCCACTGGAATCACATTCTCAGCACCTCCACCTTCTTCTCACTCACAAACCTTACCTGCCCTCCCCTAGACTCCTGGCTGTGTGTGTGTGTGTGTGTGTGTGTGTGTGTGTGTGTGTGTGTGTGTGTGTGTGTGTGTGTGTGTATCTGTCTGTCTGTCTGTGCATTGGGGGAAAACAGGCAGAGTCAGTGAATCCAGCAAAGCTCTGTAGTCTCCGTAAAGCAAATGCTGGCCTCGTGCAGACTCCAGCTGAGTACTTGGACTCCCGGGTGCCAGTCCCAGCCCTGCCACTCTCCGGGTGACCCTGGGCACTTTGCTTTCCCTCTCTGCGCCTTGATTTTTTCCCCTGGAGTCATCAGGGATTTCGGAAGTTCTTTCCACCAGAGACAGCCTGGCCTCAACCCCACTGCTCCAGCCAGACCTTTCCCATCTTCCAGAAACAAGAATAGGAGAGAGAGAAGGTTCTGCCCCTCTTCCTTCCCTCTTTGGGCGGGAGGTGGGGCGCTGGAGCCAGGGTGATGGCGGCCTATGATTTTCCCAAGTGGTCGGAGAAAACCGTTCTATAAAATTCCAATCCCGGCCCACAAGCTGGGGGTGGGGACTGGGGACAGGGACGGACAGTGGAATGGTGGGAGACTCTGAATATGGGCAGTGAGGTTGGGTCTGAACCCCGGGCCCCCGTGCTCTGTCAGGACGCCCTCTTAGCTCTTCGTGGACTCAGACGCCAGATTCCCGGGTTGGGGGTGCCTGGGAGAGGAAAGAGAAGGCCGGGTGGAGGGGGAAGGAGTGCGGTGCGAGGTGGGAGTTGAGGGGGGTGTGAGGGGAGGGGCAGCGGCACTTCTGAGAAACAGCTCGGCGTCTCAGCCGCCCGCAGCCTAACCCCCTGCCTGCGGCTTCACAGCTCGCTCCTCCTGCCGCCCACGCCGCTCGGGGCCTCTCCGGGGGTCGGCAGCCCCCGCGGAGGCGGCTGCTGCTGGGGAGGAGAGGTAGCTCCGGGGACTGCGGAGTGGAACCCATGGGGCGGGGAGGGGGGATGGAAAATGGAGGAAGGCGTGGGTCGCGTGACACCCCAGGAGTAAAAACCCATCCTTTACTCGGGGTCCTGAGCGCTGGACCTCGGCGAGCCGTGTGTCCCCCCTCCTCCCCCAGCCCAGGTACTCTCCCTTCACACCCCGAGCAGGATCCAGAAGTGAAACTGCTCAGGGTCACAGCCCAGCGCCGCCGCTGCGCCCCGCTCCGCCCTTCCGGGCACTGAAGCCTTGCAGGATCTCCCAGCGCTCGGGCGACTGCAGGGGAGGAAACTGGGGGAGGGGAAGGGGAAGTGCCCCGCCGGGCAGTCTGCAAAGCGAGGCCTTCTCCCCTGGGGGTGCCCGCTCGTAACCACGAGTGGGAACCTCGAGAGGCGCGGACCTTAACAACGGGAGCCAAGGGAGAGGCGCTTGCACTTCCCGCCACCGCCACTGGGTGTCACTGCAGCCGCGCGGCTGAGCCGGCTCGGGGCGGTCGGGAGGCGGGGGAGAGGGTCCCAGGGAGCTGGACGGCCGAGCCCGCGAGGTCCTCCCTGGCCTTCGCCCCCGGAGGCCCCGCGGTGCTTGGATGCGGCGCTCAGACCTCCCTCCACCCGCCTGGTCTCTAGAGGCCTTCACCCAGCCCACCGACTCGCAATGAAGAGCAAACTAATCCCCTTGTCCCGCGACGGATGGGCTCGTTGCTGTGGCGCCGCGCGAGCCTACTCCCGCTGGCCCGGGGATCGACGGCGCATCTTCGGCGGCTTCGGCGGGGCCGGGTCAGCTGAAAGTCAGGCACCGCCCCCCCCGCAAGCGCACCCCCCTGGCGAAGCCGGCGGGCCTTTCAGCCTCAGAGGCGGAGGGGGCTCTGTCCAGACAGGTGCCCGCAGCTCCGCGACCGCTCGAACCCGTCGGCGCCGGCGACCGCGTGCAGGCCGGTTTGTTCCGGGGGGAGAGGAGGAAGGAGGGGCTTGCGGAGGGTGCAGATCAGCTTGCGCACGTGTTACGGAGCCAGAGCGACTGTGCGATGGGTCCCCGGCTGCATCCTCACTCCTACTCACCCAGCCGCCCCTTCCCACCCCCAGCTCATCCCTTAGATGTCTGGGACGGATGGCTCAGCTTGGGAGAAGGGAACCAAAAGGTGGGAACCTGTATCGGACTGATGGATGTAAGAGGAGAGGGGAGAAAGGAGATACCCTGGAACGTCTGGTAGGAATGTGCACTTCTACCCTGTCTTGGATCTAACTAAGGGCGCGCGTTGGGCAGGTAGATGCAGAGGGACACGTCCATCGGCTGCGGGTCTGTGGGGGTACAGGTGGCCCGTTCTGTCCCCGCGTACAGCTACCCCTCACACTCCAAGGTCACAGGGCCCAGCGCCACTACAGAGACCTTAGAGGGATCCACGTGGTGGCCCTCACAGAGTGGCATTGGCTTCCCACTCTCCCTCAGTCTCCCCAGAACCACATCAAGATAAACCCAATCCGAGTAAAAACAAACTGCTTACCATGAAAACACAGCTCCGGCTAAACAGCCCTCCAGGTGCCCGGGAAAGAAAAACCTGCCGCTTCCTTGGGGTAGACGAGGCCCTGCAAGAGGATGCTAGAAGCCATCGTAGCTCAACCCACATGAGGTTGAATTTCAGGCCTCATTAGGGCCTGGTCCAGCACAACCCTTCTCAGCCCAAATGGTACCACTTCCCAACACCCCTTCCCGTATGGAGATCATGAGGGACCCCTGAGCCTCAGCCCCCAGGATCACCCACTCCCCTGTGGTTTTTTTTTTTTTTTTTTTGCGGTACGCGGGCCTCTCACTGTTGTGGCCTCTCCCGTTGTGGAGCACAGGCTCCGGACACGCAGGCTTAGCAGTTATGGCTCACGGGCCCAGCCGCTCCGCAGCATGTGGGGTCTTCCCGGACCGGGGCACGAACCCGTGTCCCCTGCATTGGCAGGCAGACTCTCAACCACTGCGCCACCAGGGAAGCCCCTCCCCTGTGGTTCTTGATGCCAGTCTGCAACATCAAACTTCCCCAAGATCCGAGTCTCTCTTTTGCCTCCTCTCCAAACTCCCTACCCCAGCTGAAAGCTCTGTCTGAAGAGACTACCGCACACCTCACGCCCAAGCCCCAAAGCTGAGGTTCTGCTACAGAACCCCACCACGCCCCGACCTCTGTGCAAGTTGGACCAACCCCTGACCTCTCTGGCTCCTCTCTTCTGCCTGCTGGACCAGATAGGTGGTTCAGTAGTGGAAGCCCCCTTTTTTTTTTTTTTTCCAAATACACCATGAAGCCGAACACCCAGATATAAAGGCAGTGCAAAGCTCCCCAACCTGCCCCCAAACCCCTGCTGGAACACTTGAAAAGTGCTCATGTAGACAGTTCAGAAGAAAGGATCTTTCTGAGCGTCCTTGGGCTCCCCTGCCTCTCTCCTTTCCTCCCTCCCTCCCTCCTCGGTGTGCCTGGCACTGGAGCAAAGAGGAAGGAGCCAGGCAGGATCACTGACCTGAGGTGGAACCCTCAGGCCTGCACCAGGAGGTCCTCCACTCATGAACTTGGAGGCTGCACAGATTTCACCAGGATGTCTGGGGAGCAGGGAGAGAATGAACTGGCCAGAGTTTTGTCTGTCTGGATGACCCTCCCAGGACATCCTAGGAGAGATGGGCTCCCCTAGAATCATGCCCACCTTTTCCCAGAGTCCAGAAAGTTGGCACCAGCCCTCCCTGCCCTCCATACCTGAGCAGGCAGGGAGGCCAACCCTGTGGCCACACCCTCCTACAGGCCCAGTGGCTGCCAAGGACAGCTCTGCACCTTGGCGCCAGGCTCACAGCAGCCACACTAGCCCCAGGAACCAGTGTCTATGACGTACTACAGGCTTTTTAGGGCCAGCTCCCTGCATGTGGCCCTGCATCACCCTCTCTCAATGTTTGCGTCCTCCTCAGCAGGGGGAGATATGGGGAATTTCCTTTTCTTTCCCAAAGTCTTTTTCCGGTTTCTGAAATGTTCTTTAACAAGCACATTTTTTAAGATAATCAAACCCAATAACTTGATGTTGAAAAGACATTATCTGACGCCCTAGCCTCTACTTCCTCTACCTGCCCTGCCTCCTCCCGCCAGCCCAGATTTCCTCATCACCACAGGCCTCCGCTATCCAGCACTGCAGCTCTCCTTGGCAGTCCCTTCTGCTGTCTGGCCTCTGTGGGTCATGCTGCATCCTCCGAGCTGGGGAATCTTGCCCTGGTCTCTCTGTGAGCTGAGGGGCCCTTGTCTCCCACACTCTCAACTGCTGCCTCTCCTCCAGGAAGCCAGCAATCTCAGCCACTCACCAAGGATGTCCAGCTGCCGATTTCCAGTATCCAGCTCAGGGCTGAGCCAGCTGCTACCTCTAAAGGTCCCCAGCAGTCCAGGTCCCTCACAGTGGCACTGAGACGGAAGGGGGCAGAGAAAAAGGGACATGGCAAGGGAGAACTGTGTTCACCACTCGCAACATGGGCTGAGTCTGACCTCTGTCCCTAACTGTATCTATGACCTCGGGGGGACTCTCTTTGAACCTCAGTTTCCCATTTATAAAATGGGAATGATCTCTGTCTCACATACTCCAATTAGCTGATTGACATAGAAGGGCTTTGTCTCCTGCCCTGTGTCTTAGGCTGTGAGGGGACACTGTGTCCTGTTTTTTGTTTGTTTGTTTTTTAAATAGAGCTTTTTTTTTTTTTTAACATTTATTTAGTTATTTTTTGGCTGTGCTTGGTCTTCATTGATGCACTGGGCTTTGTCTAGTTGCGGTGAGCAGGGGGTACTCTTCGTTGTGGTGCGCAGGCTTCACATTGCAGTGGCTTCTCTTGTTGTGGAGCACGGGCTCTAGGCATGCGGGCTTCAGTAGTTGTGGCTCGTGGGCTCTAGAGCGCAGCCTCAGTAGTTGTGGCACACGGACTTAGTTGTTTTGCGGCATGTAGGATCTTCCCAGACCAGGGATCGAATCCGTGTCCCCTGCATTGGCAGGCAGATTCTTAACCACTGAGCCACCAGGGAAGCCCTGTGTCCTGTTTTTATGCAGCCTAAACACCCGGACACGCTTAAGAGGTGACTCATTGTAACCCCTTTACTCTCACCCCGGCCTGGACCCCTTGCACCCATGCTTCGGAAGTGGCCCTGGGCATCCATGGCCAGAACACAGCCAGTACCAGCCAGCTCGAGCCCGAGGGGCAGCCACTGATAAGATGGTTCTGGGAACTGTGGCAGGTGGCAGGCAGCAGGTTGCACTGGTCCCTGCTTCCTTAAATCCTGCTAAAAAGAAACAAAATCTGCACCCCTCTCACACCTGGGCTGCAGTAAGTTCTTCAGGGTAAACCCCGGAAGGTTCCAGGCTGAGGATGCATGAGGCCTTTCTGCCCACCTCTGTCTGACAGGCTTGGCTCCCCAGCCTGGGATTAGCCAGGGTTGGAGATGCTTCGGTCACGAGTGGCTGCTGGAGCTGCCAAGCCTGGCCCAAGGGCTGGCTGTAGAGGTTGGTCCTTCTCAAGGTCACCTCAGGACAACACCTCCCATCAGCCAGAGGGCTGCAGATGAGGGAGGGGGCTCTCCAGGGGAGGACCCCCTACAGGCCACTTGGGAATTCCACCTGGAAGTCAGCCAGGCAGGGGCAGGGGAACAGTCCAGGCCTGGCTCTCCCACTAACTGATTTGGGGCAGTTCTCTTTGAGGAGGAGTCAGTTTCCTCACCTACAAAATGGGACCCCACCACCTCGGGGCCAACGAATCTCAAAGATTTGGGGAGAGATCCTACATTAAAGTTTTTAAAATTATTCTAGATTTTCAAGCTTATACAAAATTAAAGAATAATTTAATGAATCGCATGTACCCATTACCCAGCTTCAATGTCAACTCATGGTCAACCTATGACTATACTCATACTCTCTCCCCTAACCTCTGGGTTTATTTTAAAAACAAAGCTGAGACATCATTTCAACCATAAATACTTCAGAATGAATCTCTTAAACGTATAGACTTAAAAAAAAAAAAAAACCCACAATACCACTATCACCCCTTAAAAAGTTAACCATAATTCCTTAATATTATCAAATATCTCATCAGAGTTCAAATTTCCCCCAATTGCTCATAAATGCTTCTTACAGTTCTCTAGTTTGGATTTGAATCAAATAGGTCAACACATTACATCTGCTTGATAGATGTCTAAATTTCTTGAAACCTAGAGAGTCCCCATCTTTTCTCTTCTTGTAATTTTTTGTTGTTGAAGAAGAAACTGGGTTATCTGTCCTGTAGTTTCCCAATCTGGATTTTGGTAATTGTATCCCCATGTGTCATTTCATGTGTTCCTCTTTTCCTTTTATTTCCGATAAACTAGTCATTGGATTCAGGGAGCTTGATTTCTTGGCAACAATAATGCCCCGTTGATTCACACGTGTGGAGGGAGGGTCTATCTCTTTGTGATCTGAAGATTGAGCAGCAGTTCAGGTGTTACCAGTCTGATACCTTTCTTATAAAGCTCCCCCATCATGTAAGAGCCGAAACTATAAAACTCTTAGACAAAAACATGGGCTGGTATGGGCAGTGGGCAGAGGCCAGACCCTGCAGGGTCTCTCTGGGCTGAAGTGGAGGCATGGGGGAGCAGGCAGAGTGATATTTTGGAAAGACCACTCTGGATGTTGAAGGACAGACTGGAGAGGGAAGCCAGACACAGAGGGCTCAGTGCTGTGGGATTCCATTTATAGGACTTTCTGCAGGGCGTAGAACCAACTGTAAGAACAGGCAGCAGACCTGGGGTTGGGGAGGAGGGAGAGGGTTGACGGGGCGGGGGGTGGGGGGTGCGTCACAGGGACCTGTTGGAGGTAAGGTAACAGAGCCATCGTGTGACTTGGTGGTGGTAGATCGTGCGTTTCTCAGGACCCCTTATCTCGTCAGGTAGCCCCAGGACTTGCCAAGGACACGGATGCTGTCTGACTCATCTCCAGCTCCCAGGCCCCGTTAGAGTGACCTCCATAGCTTTAGGTCCTGTCAGGAAACCTCACCTGGATGACAGTCCCCTGTCCATTCATTCATTTAACAAGCAATCCTTGGGCACCCACTATGGGCCAGGCTCCATGCTGGGCACCGGAAACTCTCCGATGACCAAAAGAGGACCTCAAGACACATCCAGGCTTGGCCAGCATGTGGCCTCCATCCATCCGACACATTCTCAAGGCCTTGGCTGGTGCCCACCTCTCTTCTCTACTCCACCTGACCGTGCCTTGCCAGACAGAACTCCCCCCTGTGAGTACCAAAAAATAATCTTTATTGTCACTAGTATAAAACAGAGGTCAACTGGCCTCTCAGTCTGTACAAAGGGTGGAGTGTAAAGACCACCTGGGCTGCCCCCATTTCTCCCATAATGTCCTGCCCCAGAGCAGCGCCAGGAAGGGGAGATGCCCACCCAAGTGCCTTCCCTTAAGGAGAAGTTAAGGGTGGACCGGGCGGGGGGCACTTTCGGCCTGAGGGAGGCCAGGAGCCGAGGAGGAAACCGGAGTGGGGGAGCCCCCAGCCATTCACGACGACCCTGGCCCCACTTTCTGCCCCCTCCGAGTGCACCCTAGGAGCGGAGGTGGGTGGGCAGCGCAGAGTGGGCTGAGTGCCTGCGTGGTGGTCAGAGGGCCACGCGGGTGCAGCAGTGGCGCAGCAAGCAGGGCAGGATGCCGCGGTTCAGCTGGTGGAACTCCACAAGCTGCAGCAGGTCGGTGAAGCGGGTCTGGCCCTCGTCCATGCTGAAGTACAGGCGCCCCTCCTCCTCGCTCTGGGGTGTGGCCATAGGGGGTGGGAGGTCAGGGAGGGGCCCGGGGCCGAATGAGCTCCCTCCTGGGCCAGGGCTGAGGTCCCCACAGCTTGAGCAGGAGGAAGGAAAGAGCGGGAGACCCCAGGCCCGCTGGGGGCCAGGGCGGGGAGGGGGCCTGGCGGGGAGGACGGGTTGCTGGGAGTCCTGCATCTCCACTGCAGCAGGAACCTGGGACTACTCACCGGCAGGATGAGGTAATGTTTGACTTTCTGCACGTGGCACAGCGAGAGGACAAAGCCCTGCGGGTTCCGCTGACTCTCTCGCACGAGGAACACGCTGCCGGGAGACAGGGCAATAGTAGCCGAGGACACACGGCTGCCCCCTTGACCCAGGTGTCTCTTGTGCCCGGCGCTGCTGCCCTGCCCAGCCCTGCCCCTTACCCGTCTACCAGGCCCTGCTGCCCGATGAGCCGCTGGCTCTCCTCGCGGGAAATGCGTCCGTGGAACCAGGGTTGGGTGCGGTGGATGGCTGGGGTGAGGGGAGGCAGAGGGGCGGTCACTCCCGGGCGGGGACCCTCATTCTAACCCCCCCCCCGTGAGGAATGCGCAGAGAAGCCACGGCAGCCCCCACCCCTGGGGGCGGCGGGCCCTCACCCACCTGCACTGAGGCTCGTGCCCGAGCTCGGGGTGGGCAGGCTGAGACGGTGGTTCGTCTTCTTCTGCAGAGCACGGGGGGGACACGGGGGCTCAGGGCGTGGCTGGGGTGGTACCGGCCCCTGGGGAGTGCAGAGCCTCTGTCCGCAGCCGGGGGCCTCCCCTCTCCCCTCGCTTTCCTCTCCCCACTCCCTGGGGACCCAGTACAAACCCTCCAGGCCTGGGCCTCCTCCAGGGCGGCACTCAGAGCTTCCCGGGGGTTCTCGATGACACGCCCGGCGTGGCCAGAGAAGTCCATGGCCACCAGGGTGTTGTCTGAGACACTCCTCTGCAGATTGGACAGGATGGGGGGACGGGTCAAAGCAGGACCCAAGTATCCCCGGCACGGGGCCTGGGTGCCTCCCCCGTCTCCCCACACTAACACCCCTGGGCACACTCACCAAGGGCGGGGAACCCACACAGGGTGGGCGCAGGTGGCGGCACAGTGCCTGCTGATAATTCTTATACAGCTGCACCCCATACTGGGAGGTGGAGAGAGAAAGAAGGCCGGAGGTCAAGCCGGTGCTGGGAGCTGGGCGGTGGCAAGCCCCCCTACCCAGACCAGAGCTCCCCCAGAGCGGGGCTACATCTCTGCCCCTGGATAAGGGGCTTTCCTGAAGCCAGAGCTGAGACTCCAGCCTTGGACCAAGGATGCTGAGAGAGCAAGGCTGTGATGCCCCCTCACTCTGGAGCCTTCCTGAGGGCAGAGCTATAACTCCTCCCTCACGCCAGGGATCCCCAGGGCTGGGCCAGCCCCCAAGCCAGTGCCAGGACCTCACCTTGAAGAGGCGGAAGGCCGCTAACCAGCAGGTGCGGCTCTGCTCATCCTCACTGCAGAAGATGCGAAGCCCCTTGTGGCCATTCCGAAGCTTGTTTGGCTGCGGGGAGAGGAAACTGGCTGCTCCTATATCTGCCTTTAGGACCAGAGATCGTCTCCCGTCTCCCGTCTCCGTGGGGCAGGGCAGGGTGCAGGGAGAGGAGTCTGGGGGTCCCAGAGGGAGCTTAGAAGCCCCATGTAGGATCCTGGTGCCTGAGCAGCTCCTGCTCTCTCCCAGACCAGGCCAGCCTCTTCACCTTGATACAGAAGCCAAAGTCCGTGGGCATCCCGTAGAGCTTGCGGCCTTGGGTCACCACGTACACGTTGGACTCATTCACATCTGCTACATACTGCAGGTGCCTCGGATCCTGCACGGCACAAGTGAGCAAGACTTGGTAAAGGCAGACCCTATCCCCCATCACTGCCCCCCTAAGCCAGCTGGGGAGAATTCAGGCCCAGAGAGGAGCAGAGAAGTGCCCCAAGTCACACAGCACATAGAAGTACAGCCAGGACTTGAACTCAGTTCACCTGCCTCTCCCACTGCTAACTCCTGAGGCAGGTGAGCTGGGAGGAAAAGAAGAGCAGCTGTGGGTCTCGGGGCCTAGCGGGTGAAAGGTCCAGGAGTTCCAACAGAGAAGGGGCAGCTCCTAGAAGGACCAGGGATGGGGCATCTGAGGGGCTGGGGCTGTCGCCCTCAAGACCTCACCTTGGAGGTGCCCTTGGTGGAGTAATAGAGGCCAGACCGGCGTAGGAAGCAGAAGAAGCGTTTCCAAAGCTTGCGTCCTGACCCCCGTAGCTGCAGGAAGCCCTGGATCTCTGGGAAGCTGCCTGCATTCAGGAAGTTCTGAGGCCAGAGGAGACCAGGGTGAGAGGCCTAGAGGTGGCCACACACACACACACACACACACACACACACACACACACACAGAGGGCTTCCCAGGACCTGCCTTTATGGCAGGAGGTGCTCCACATACATTTATTGTCTTCATTTAACAAAGAAACTGATGCTCAGGCAGAGAAAGTGACTTGTCCACAGTCACTTAGGGCTGTGCTGGGCTTTCCACCCCAAAGACGGAAGGCACAGGCTTAAGGGCCAAGAAGCCCTGGGCATTCCTGCAGAGTCATGGATATGCCGTAAAATGGGGGTGTCCCCTCACCTGGATGAGGTCTTCGTGGGATATGCCCGTGTGTGCGTCCAGACAGCTGGAGACCATCTTTTCTGGGAACAGGGAGTGCTGGGGGAGAAAGGAGCCAGGAGTCAGGGACTGAGGGTCCAGGATGGGGATCAGGGTGTCCGGGGCCCAGACCCCCCTCACACACACTCACTGGGGTGCTCTTGAACAGCTCGTACTTGGCAAAGTTCTTCCGGAAGAGAAAGCGGCTGTCTCCGCCGATGGGCCAGGCAGCCTGCACTTCCGCCACCGACTCGTGGTCCTCCAAGACCCGCTCTAGGGTCAAGGGCAAAGAGCAGGGGTCAGTGGAGACCAACGAGGCCTCCCGGATGGGCCACCGGCCTAGCCCAAGGTGTGAAGCATTGACTCCCGGGCCAGGCAGCCCCCTGCACCCCAACTCACCCAGTGCTAGGTGGGGGTGGCCCTCCACCAGCCCCCAGTTCTCGTCACTCAGGGCATGAGATCGCTGCACCAGCATCTCACACACGTAGCGAGCCGTGGCGCCCGCTGCCACCTCCACTGAGCGGCAGGCCCCATCTTCGCTGTACACCTTTATGACCTGTGCCCCAGGAACGGCAGAAGACTCGGGGAAGGGCAACGGATGGTCCTTTCCCGTCCCCCGTCTGCTCTACCCTCAGGGATCCCTGACCAAATCCCCCCACCTCCTCCGAGGCGGCACTGTGTCCACCCCTGTCCCATAGCACCCCACGCTCCCTGCCTTCTCTTTCTTTCCCAGGACAACTCACATGGGGGCAGCTGGTGTCTCGAGGGAACAGCCCCCTTGCACTGGAGGGCCCCCCAAGAATGGGGCTCTGTGAAGAAGGACTGCAGAGCTCGGGGAAGGGGTTGGGGATGGAGGGTAGAGAGGTTGACCGCAGCTCCTCCTGTCGAAGAAGTTTCCTGGGCGGTGTGGGGGGAAGGAGGGGGGAGTGAGGAGTTGACTGCAAGCCTCTGTGCTTTACCCCGGCGCTGACCACTCCCCCCGCCCCCCTCAGCCGTCACCCCGTTTTACCTGCTGGTCGGAATGGGCAGAGGCTGGGACCTCTTCACCTCCCCAGACAGAGGGACATCGGGAGGCGGGGGAGTCCCAGGAGGGGTCCCAGGGGCCGGGTACAGGTCTTCTGAGGAGCTGCCGAGATGAGGTGGAGACAGACCCAGCTCCATGACATCTGAGGGAGAAGAGGGGGCTGACACAGCTGCTCTTGTGCCCTGGTCCTGGGGAGAGGGGCCAAGAGGACCCAGACCTCCTGACTTCACCCTGCTGTCAAGGTGCCCCCCAGAGTTTACACAGCACCTCCTTGCTCCCCGCTAACTGGCATTCCCTGGAGCCTTTGAGGAAGGGTAGATTGTGCCCATTTTAACACAGGGGACACTGAGTTCCCGAGAAGGAAGCATTGTTGCCCCATCACAGGTGAGCCAGGGAGTGGAACCCGGGGTTTGGGCTCCAAGTCCAGTGCTCTTCCTTAGGCCCAGGTTGCCCAGGGGAAGAGCTGAGAGGGTCCCCCACCACAAGCCAGGCAGCAGCCACAGACTCCATGACGCACAGACGGCCTGGGGCTCAGGGTCTCGGCGTCACCCTGTCTGAACGTGGGGCATTCACTCCTCTGGGCTCTGCCCCAGGTTTTTCCAGCGCTTTGTTGTCAGAGCCTGTTGTGGCAACGTGCCGAGTGATGCACAGAAGGGGAGGAGGAGGTGCGGAAGGACAGGAACCAGGAGGGCAGGAGGCGGGCTCAGCTGCTGTGGGAGGGAGAAAGCTAGCCTGGGGACCCTCGCCCTAGCAGCCCCCAAACCTCGTGTGCCTTCCCCAGGCCCCTCGTCCTGCCTAAATTTCTTAAGGCCTCAATGGCGAGCCACTTCCTCTGAGAAGCCTTCCTGGATTTTCCACATTCAGACTGAAGGGCTCCCTCTCCCCACGGTGCTGGGGCCTCTGTGCCAATTACCGCGCACCTGTCTCATCCACCCACTGGTCTGAAGATGCCCGGCCACCCCAGGCAAGGCCAGGGTCTTACCCATGTCTTATCACCGACCGGCATCCAGGACGAGTAAGGAGAGAAGAGATGGGGCAAAGGTGCCCACTAGTGGGTTGAGGCATTGCAGGCCCCTCCTCCACAGGAACCAAGACCCTTTTGGCTGGGCTGAGACCTGGGAGGACCTGGGAGGACGCACAGTTCAGCCCCCTGCTTGCTCTCCAGACACGGGGCCAGTGCTGTTTGGTGCCTAAGGTACCCCCAGGATGAGGCCGGTCCCCAACCCTTAAGTGAGGGCATGAGGAGGTCTGGGGGACAGGTGACTCAGGGTGGGGTGGGACAGCACTGCCTGGGGCTCTCCATTCAACCTTGACTCATCTGCACAACTTCCTGGCTTAGGAGCAACACAAACAACCCTGCCCCTATCCACCCCCTCCACTCCGGCCCCCAACCTACTGGCCTGGGAGGAATGGGGGAGGGGCCGGGAACAGGATGGGGGGGGGAGGAGGATGTGGGGGGGGGGGCCGCTGAGGCTCCTCTGACATCATCTCCTCCTCCCCACCCTTAACCGAACTCCAACTCCTCCAGCACAGGTGGCACCTGCAATGGGCCCCAGTAGCCACCACCCAGCCCAGGAGCTCCCTCACCCGGGAGGCAGAGAAGAAAGGCCTGGCCTGGATTCAGAAGCCCATCTGGAGTGGAGCTGACCTCTCAGGGGTGCCCCTAGTGCACCCAAAGGAACCCAGAGAAACATGCAGCGCTCCCTCTCCTGTCTGGGGCCCACCAGACTTTCATTCTGCTGCTGCTGCCCACCCTTAGCACCCAGGACTCAGCTGGCCCATGGGGCTCATCCTCATCACCCCTGGGGGATGCGGGTCCTTCGAATTAATACACTCTCCAGGGTGTCCTGGCCAGAAGTGTACTCGGGAACAGGAGTAGAAAGTCAAGACGCACAAGAGGACAGACACAGACAGGCAGACAGGGGAAGGCCAGGAGAGAGAAAGCCAGGGGGGTCCCGCCAGGAAGGGGAAGACACACCCACCATCCAACATCAAGAGACACCGGCACGTCAACACTCCACTCGCACCCGTGTCTAACCTCTGGCAGACGGCCCTGGTGACTTCGTTCCGAGGAGGACTAGCGGAGGGGCCGCAGGAGCTACCTCCACCAGGAAGCCAGAGACCAACAGGGCGGTGGTCTGGGGCCCAGAGGACTGGGCCTTCCCCCATCCCAGAGGGAAGAGGAATCAGGGAAGAGCGTAGATTAAGTCAGACTAGAGTCTGGCCTCTGTGGGCAGGAAGGCTGCCTCGGGATGGGTTTAGCCTTCAGATCCCTCCACCCTGCTCTCTAGACCCTTCTAAGGCAAGACAGGAACGGGGCAGTGGGGACCAAAGAGAAAAGGGAGCAGGAATGGGGTCCTAGCTGTCCCGCTTGGGCAGCCTCCACCCCCATCGCCAAGAGAGCGGAAGCTTTCACACTGGGGCCCTGGGAAGGTTATATTGAAGAAATCGACCCCCCAAATCAATCCGTCCCCTCGTTACTGCGAATCCCAGCGGCGTTTTCCCCAGTAGCCTCTCCTGCCCTGGCGGCTCCCGCCCCACCCTCCTTCCCGTCCTCCAGGCCTTCAGCCTCCTTGTTTACTTCCTGAATCTTGCCCCACCTGGCTGGCCCCGAGGGCGGGTGGCAGGGCCCAGCATAAGAGGCCCGTAGAAAACAAGGCCACCTTCGGTACCTCCCAGGGTGGGGGGAGGGGCTGGAAGCGCCAGGAGGTGGCGGGAAGGCCCCGGCCTGGCCCAGCACCCCACGCCCCGCCCCCATCGGGTTTCAGTGGGGGGGAGGGAAAGGCTTTACCCGTGGGGGAGCCCTTAGGGTGAAGGCCCAGGTGAGGAGGCGGGAAAGCCCTAGATGACCCGGAGCTGGGGGGAGGGCCCCGGACCCTGAGGCCCCGCCCACTCCCTAACTAAGGAAAAAACGCCCAATGGGAGTCCGGGGGGCAGCTCTTTTAAAGTTTAATTTGGGAAGAATGCTGGAGTGTCTGTGGAGTTAATCATTACAGGCTGCTAGCCTTCACGGGGGGCCTCCCCAGCAGGGTATCAGGGGGAGAGGGGAGAGCAGAGTCCAGGACAGGCAGACCAAGAGGGGGCATTCTTGAGGGGCAGTGGCGTTGCAAGGCCTGACAATGGCGGGCAGGTGCATTCTCCATTCCCAACGTGCCAGGGAGGCCCAGACTCGGACCGGGTCTTTCCTCAGCCTACTCAGACAGACGACGCAGCCCTCCCCGCCCCGCAAGCACACACACTCTCCCCAGAACCCCCCGGGCTGCAGATCCCCCAGCATCTAGCCCTCCAGCCTGCCGAGACCACTTCTTTCTGAAGCCAGAAGAGACCACCCCCCGCCCCCCGGGCCGGCCCCAGCCCCACCTTCCCACCCGAGGGCAGGACCCTGTGTTCCTGGGTCAGGATACAATCCAGAGAGACGGAAGTCTAGCAAGGGAAAGAATCCCTCTCCTTTACTGCCCTCCCAATTGGAGGGTGCCCCGCTGCCCCCGCGGAGACGTCTGTCTTTAATAAAGACTTGGGGGAACTCAAACTGGGGTCAAGTCAGACTGAACAAGGGAGAGACTTGGGGCAGCTCCCTCGGTATTCGGACTCCTCTCCTAGCTCTCTTTCTGGGAATGTGGGGAGGGGCTCGTTTCAGCGGGAAAGCCGCGTCTCCGGGGGGGGAAGAGAATCTGGTATCTTGCTTCCCCGACCCCATCAGCTGGTTCCTGAGTGTGTCTGGGGTAGGGGAGGTTAGGGAGGGGGAGATGCGGAGAAGGACGAAGGAACAGGCAGAACGGGAAGTGAGCAGAGGGAGAGACTGGGGGTGGATGGTGAGGAGGGGGCGGGATGGGAGACTGGAGAAAAAGAGAAAGCGAGGCCGCTACAGCAACACGGCAGGAGGTCGGATCTTCTTCCTTATTGATCCTGCATCTGCCGATGCTCCCCGCCCCCGAGATGAAGTGCCCGCTCTGGTCCTTACCTGGACCCTGGGTGTTGGTACACCTGGCTGGGGCCACCGGTTTAGGGAGGGAGACTCCAAGCCCTTAATTACCTGTCCCCCTCCAGTCCCCGCCCTTGGCCTGACATCACTGAGGGGGGAAGCGGAGGGGGAGCCAGGCGGCCGCCCGTCCTGTCCACCTGGGCATCCGGCCAGCCAGCTCCTGGCCCTGAGACTGGCACAGCCTGGGGCCCTGGTGCGGCTGGGGGTAGGAGCAGGTTGTCGTCCGGGACCGATCTCGGTCCCCTTACCTGGAGGAGCCCCAGCAGGAGTAGCAGGACACAGCGTTCGAAGTCCGGCTCTGTCTAGGAACATCAGATACCTGGACTCGATTTCAGATCTGCTCCCTCTTCTCTACAGGTGGTAGGAGGCTGTCCTGACTTTGGACGCAGAAGTGGGGGCAGGCTGAGCTCTGTTGTCCAGGCTCCTGGCCCAAGGAAACAAATTATCTTGGGCAGGTGGGGGCGGGGCCTGGAGGAGGAAGCACAGGAGGAGGGGCGGGGACTCCCCGACACTCTACGCTGGCTGGGATTGTTTTTGTCCTTCTTAACAGGTGCCAGGGGAGAGACAGTCGAACTGAACAGCCTCGAGAGCGAAGATCTAGGATCCTCAAGACCGGGGAGGGAGGGGCTGGGGCCTGGAAAATCAGGGGAAATGGCCCCGCCCACTCTTCCCCATGCCCCTCCCCAAACCTGGTCTGTTCACTGGCCAATTTAGGGGGCCTGTCTGCTGCTCAGACAGTGCCTCAGTACCCCCTGGAGCAAAGGGCACTCTGCGAAAGAGGGAAGCCAGCCAGAGGGAGTCCAGCAACATGGCCTGCCCCTTGACCTCCAGCCACAGTCTGGCCACCCAGGCTGCACCCTGGCCCCTCAGAGGCACCCAGCATATATCTTCCCTTCTAAGCAAAGTCCAGGGTGTCAGCTTCCCCTTCTAAAATCGAAGGGGTTAGGCAAGGTCTCATAGCGGGAGGAGTGATTTGGGGAGAGCTCTGGCCAGGTGCCAGGGGACTCCCCTTAGCGCTCTCCTTCAGCACTAGGCAAACACAAGGGTGGAGGGAGAGAGGCCCTGGAAGGCTGAGATCAAAGGCAGCAGCCGCCTCCCAGCCCCAGTGGGTGACAGTGGGTTAACCAACAATTCATAGGGGTGATAAGAGGTCTTCCCTGGGGGACCAAGCAGGAGTGGCTCCAGGCTCAACTTTCTCCAAACTGCGTTTTCCTTGGAAAAACCAGTACGAGCGGACTAAGCAAAGATGTGGGGGAGGGGGCACGGTCACCCGGGCCACTGGACAGCTTGTGCAGAACACAGCAGACAACTCACTCAATCATTCCTTCATCCACTCAACTAATATTTGTTAAGTACCTAGTATATGCCAACCCCATGCTTGGCACTGGGGATACAGTGAGCAACAAAACAAACCCCACCCTTATCTTCATGCAGCCCAATCAGGGAGACTGGTGTTAATCAAAGAATCACACAAATAATAAGAAATGACAGGAGAGGGCTTCCCTGGTGGCGCAGTCGTTAAGAATCCGCCTTCCAATGCAGGAGACACGGGTTCGAGCCCTGGTCCGGGAAGATCCCACATGCCGCAGAGCAACTAAGCCCGCAAGCCACAACTACTGAGCCTGCGTGCCACAACTACTGAGCCCACGCTCTAGAGTCCACAAGCCACAACTACTGAGCCTGTGCTCTAGAGCCCACAAGCCACAGGTACTGAGCCCATGAGCCACAACTACTGAAGCCTGTGCATGTAGAGTCTGTGCTCTGCAACAAGAGAAACCACTGCAATGAGAACCCCACGCACAGCAACAAAGAGTAGCCCCTGCTTGCCGCAACTAGAGAAAGCCCGCGCGCAGCAACGAGACCCAACGCAGCCAAAAATAAATTAATTAACTTAAAAAAAAGAAAGAAAGAAATGACAGGAGACAACTATGCTGGGAGAATGGCTTACCCAGGGAGTTAGGGAAGACTTCTCTGTAGAAGTGACAACTGAGCAGAGGGGAAGTTGTCTGGGGCAGAGAGATTTGGATTGGTGGATGGGAAGTGGAGGCGGGGGCACCTTTCATGATGATGGAACAAGTGCCCGAGCCCTTGACTAAATGGGACAGAGCGTGCGTAGGCAGAGTGGGCTGGAGCAGGACGGAGAGGAGGCCACACAGGTGCCGCTGGGCAGGTGTGGACGGTGTGGGGAAAGGCTTTGTACTCGGCTCTGTTTCTCAAAACTGGCCTGTGACCACGGCCTCCGAATCTCCCTCAGCTTGTATAAAAAAGCAGATCCCTGGGCCCCTCCCCAACTACTGAATCTCGGTTTCTGGGGCCGAGACCCAGGAATGTGTGGTACTGACAAGCCCTCGGGTGGTTGTTCTGTAAACCGGGTTTAAGAGCCATCCATCCTGTCTGTCCAGACCAGCAGGAACTATGGACAGAGGCCAGACCCTGCAGGGTCCATCTGGGCTGAAGTAGAGGCACAGAGGAGCAGGCAGATTTTTATTCTGGAAAAATCACTCTGGATGTTGAAGGATGGGCTGGAGAGGGAAGCCAACTCAGACCCGGAGGGCTCAGGGCTATAGGATTCCATTTATATGACTTTCTGGAGGGGACAAAATGCTAAGGACACAAAGCAGATCGGGAGTCGGGGAGGAGGAAGAGGGGTTGACAGCAGAGGAGCTTATGGGGAGGTAATGGAGATGCGTGTATCTCGGGTGGATGGACAACAGGACTCACAGAACGGTACACTCAAGAGGATGTGTATTACTGTGTATAAATTATATCTGAATGTCTTAAATAAAAAAAAGAAACAACAACAAAAAAGAATAGATTTATAGATCAGTAGAACAGAATCAAGAGTCCAAATAAAACCCCTGACATTTCTGGTCAATTGATTTTTTTTTTTTTTTCCTTAATATCAACTCTTTATTTATTTATTTATTTATTTACTTATTTTTGGCTGTGTTGGGCCTTAGTTGCGGCACGCATGCTCTTCCTTGCAGAGCATGGGCTTCTCTCTAGGTGTGGCGTGCGGGCTCAGTTGCCCTGCAGCATGTGGGATCTTAGTTCCTTGACCAGGGATCGAACCCAAGTCCCCTGGTTTGGAAGGCGGATTCTTAACCACGGGACCACCACGGAAGTCCCTGGTCAATTGATTTTTGACAAAGGTGCCAAGACAATTCAATGGGGAAAAGGATAGTCTTTTTTGATAAATGGTTCTGGGACAATTGAATATCCATATGCCAAAAGACATATTTAGACCCTTCCTTTATACAATGTACAAATATTAACTCAAACAGGCCATAGACCTAAATGTAAGAGCTAAAACTATAAAACTTCTAGAAGAAATTATTCAGGAAAATCTTCCTACCTTGGGTTAGGCAGAGATCTCAGATGCAACAGCAAAAGCACAAATGACAAAAGAAAAAATTGATAAATTATACTTTACCAAAATTTTTAAATTGTGCACTTCAAAAAACACCATTAAGAAAATTTTTAAAAAGAGAAAAAACAAAGAAAAAACAAAAAACAAAAACCTGTGGAAGACTGAAGGAAAAGAATTGCAAGTCGTATGTTTGATTAGGGACTCTGTATCCAGAATAGGGTTGACCCCTGAACAATACAGGGGTAGGGGCACCGACGACCCCTGAGCAGTTGAAAATCTGGGTATAACTTTACAGCCAGCCCTCCCTATCCAGTTTCCAACTACAGATTCAATCAACCTTGGATCATGTAGTACTGTATTATGTACTTTTAAAAATCCACATATAAGTGGACCCATGCAGTTCAAACCTGTGTTGTTCAAGGACCAACTGTATATAAAGAACTCTTAAAAATCAACACTAAAGAGACAAACAACCCTATTAAAAATGAACAAAAGGGGACTTCCCTGGTGGTGCAGTGGTTAAGAATCCGCCTGCCAATGCAGGGGACATGGGTTTGAGCCCTGGTCCGGAAGATCCCACATGCTGCAGAGCAACTAAGCCCGTGTGCCACAACTACTGAGCCTGCGCTCTAGACCCCACGAGCCACAACTACTGAAGCCTGCACGCCAAAAGAGAAGCCACCGCATTGAGAAGCCCGCGCACGGCAATGAAGAGTTAAAAGAACGAAATTAGAACACTTCCTAACACCGTACACAAAAATAAACTCAAAATGGATTAAGACCTAAATGTAAGGCCAAACACTATAAAACTCTTAGAGGAAAACATAGGCAGAACACTCTATGATATAAATCACAGCAAGATCCTTTCTGACCCACCTCCTAGAGAAATGGAAATAAAAACAAACAAATGGGACCTAATGAAACTTAAAAGCTTTTGCATAGCAAAGGAAACCATAAACAAGACAAAAAGACAACCCTCTAAATGGGAGGAAATATATTTGCAAACGAAGCAACTGACAAAGGATTAATCTCCAAAATATGCAAGGAGCTCATGCAGCTCAATATCAAAAAAACAGGGGCTTCCCTGGTGGCGCAGTGGTTAAGAATCTGCCTGCCAATGCAGGGGACACGGGTTCGAGCCCTGGTCCGGGAAGATCCCACATGCCGCGGAGCAACTAAGCCCGTGCGCCACAACTACTGAGCCTGCACTCTAGAGCCTGGGAGCCACAACTCCCGAAGCCCGTGTGCCTAGAGCCCGTGCTCCAAAACAAGAGAAGCCACCACAATGAGAAGCCCGCGCACCACAATGGAGAGTAGCCCCCATTCACCACAACTAGAGAAAGCCCATGTGCAGCAACGAAGACCCAACGCAGCCAAAAATAAAATTAATTAATTAAAAACAAACAAACAACCCAATTAAAAAATGGGCGGAAGACCTAAATAGACATTTCTCCAAAGAAGATATACAGATTTCCAGCAAACACATGAAAGGATGCTCAACATCACTAATCATTAGAGAAATGCAAATCAAAACCACAATGAGGTATCGCCTCACACCTGTCAGAATGGCCATCACCAAAAAATCTACAAACAACAAATGCTGGAGAGGGTGTGGAGAAAAGGGAACCCTCTTGCACTGCTGGTGGGAATGTAAATTAATACAGCCACTATGGAGAACAGTATGGAGGTTTCTTAAAAAACTAAAAATAGAACTATCATATGACCCAGCAATGCCACTACCGGGCATATACCCTGAGAAAACCATACTTCAAAAAGAGACATGTGAACTTCCCTGGTGGCACAGTGGTTAAGAATCCGCCTGCCAATTCAGGAGACACGGGTTCGAGCCCTGGTCAGGGAAGATCCCACATGCCACGGAGCAACTAAGCCGGTGTACCACAACTACTGAGCCTGCACACCACAACTACTGAAGCCCGTGCACCTAGAGCCCGTGCTCCACAATAGGAGAAGCCACCACAATGAGAAGCCCACGCACCGCAACAAAGAGTAGCCCCTGCTCACCACAACTAGAGAAAGCCCGCAACGTAGCAACGAAGACCCAAAGCAGCCAAAAATAAATAAATAAATTTTAAAAAAGAGAGAGAGAGAGAGACATGTACCACGATGTTCATTGCAGCACTATTTACAATAGCCAGGACATGGAAGCAACCTAAGTGTGCATTGACAGATGAATGGATAAAGAAGATGTGGCACATATATACAATGGAATAGTACTCATCCATAAAAAGAAGCGAAAGTGAACTATTTGTAGTGAGGTGGATGAACCTAGAGTCTGTCATACAGAGTGAAGTAAGTCAGAAAGAGAAAGAGAAAAACAAATACCGTATGCTAACACATATATATGGAATCTTAAAAAAAAAAAGGTTCTGATGAACCTAGGGGCAGGACAGGAATAAAGATGCAGACATAGAGAATGGACTTGACACGGGGAGGGGGAAGGGTAAGCTGGGACGAAGTAAGAGAGTAGCATTGACACATATACACCATCAAATGTAAAACAGCAGCTGCATAGCACAGGGAGATCAGCTGGTGCTTTGTGACCACCTAGTGGGGTGGGATAGGGAGGGTGGGGGGGAGGGAGATGCAAGAGAGAGGGGATATGGGGATATACGGATATGTATAGCTGATTCATTTGTTATACAGCAGAAACTAGCACACCATTGTAAAGCAATTATACTCCAATAAAGATGTTAAAAAAAAAAGTGAGCAAAAGATTTGAATAAGGGGCTTCCCTGGTGGCGCAGTGGTTGAGAGTCCGCCTGCCAATGCAGGGGACACGGGTTCGTGCCCCGGTAAGGGAAGATCCCACATGCCGTGGAGGGGCTGGGCCCATGAGCCATGGCCGCTGAGCCTGGGCGTCCGGAGCCTGTGCTCCGCAACGGGAGAGGCCACAACAGTGAGAGGCTCGCGTACCGCAAAAAAAAAAAAAAAAAAAAAAAAAGATTTGAATAAGTGTTTTTCCAAATAAGATATATGAGTGGCTCATAAGCACATGAAAAGGTGCTCAAGATCATTAGTTATTAGAGCGATGCAAATTAAAACCACCTCACTCCCATCAGGATGGCTATAATGAAAGAGATAGACAACAAGTCTTGACAGGGATATGAGGAAACAAATTGTCATATATTGCTGGTAGGAAGGTAAAATGGTGCAGCCACTTTGAAAAACAGTTTGGCCGTTTCTTAAGATAAACATAAACTTTCCATACAACCTAGCAAGTCTACTCGTAGGAATCTACCCAAGTAAATCACATGCACATACAAAGACACTTACATGAACATTCATCGCAGCATTACTCAAAACAGCCCAAAACTGGAAACTCAAAATGTCCATCAACTGGTATTGAACAGATAAATAAAACAGTACATCCATACATTGGGATATTTCTCAGCAACTAAAAGGAACAGACTACTGGTACATGCTACAGCATGGATGAACCTCAAAAACTTTAAACGGAGTGGAAGAAGTCAGAAGCAAAAGGCTGCATATTATTTCATTTATAAGAATATCCAGAAGAGGCAAATTTATAGACAGAAAGCAGATCAGTGGTGGCTTAGGGCTGGAGCTGGGCGCTGGATTGACTGCAAATACACGGGATTTTTTCATGTTGGTGGAAATGTGTGGTGATGGCTGCACAACTCTGTAAGTCATTGAATTGTTTAAAAATGAATGTGAGGATATTATGGTGAGACTCCAAGGAGAGTAGAGGCAGGGAGACAGCCTCCATTTCTAGAGTTACAAAACGGGAATAAAGAAGCCAGCCGTGTAGCGGGGTTAGGATGAGACAGGGAGGTGCAGGAACTGGATGCACGCGATGGCAGCATAGAGCCTGCGAAATCGAAGCATCAAAGCCTAAGGTTCCAGAAGGCAGAAGACTGGCGGCGACTGCCCAGACTGTGCCTGTAGTTTAGAGCTTAAGAGAAGTACCTGAGTGTGTAACTATGGAGTGGTTTAAAATACCACCAGTGGGACTTCCCTGGCGGTGCAATGGTTAAAAATCCGCCCGCCAATGCAGGGGACACAGGTTCGAGCCCTGGTCTGGGAAGATCCCACCTGCCGAGGAGCAGCTAAGCCCCTGCGCCACAACGACTGAGCCTGTGCTCTAGAGTCCTTGGGCCACAACTACTGAGCCCACGTGCCACAACTACTGAAGCCCACGTGCCTAGAGCCTGTGCTCCGCCACAAGAGAAGCCACTGCAATGAGAAGCCCACGCACTGCAACGAAGAGTAGCGCTCGCTCGCTGCAACTTGAGAAAGCCCGCGGGCAGCAACGAAGACCCAACGCAGCCAAAATAATTAATTAATTAAAAATAAAGTGCCATCTGCTAGTGAGAAATGGCAACTACTCCATACCATCAGCCAACCCCAGGCCCTGGGTCCACTTGCCCCACTTTCTCTTCCTTTTGTAAACTGGAAAGCGCTTTGCAGTCTAAGACACGTCATTAGATTAAATAAGACCGTGAAGTCCAGCGGACACTAGGTGCGGGGCAAGTCGGGCGCTGAGAATGCAGGCCAGGAATGGGTCCCATCCTCACAGCCCAGCTCTCCAGCTGGTGGCAGTGTCAAAACAAAGCAGCAGCAGCCGCCTGAAGGGGGCGCCCGGATGTAACGCGCGGCCCCGCCCCGTCACGTGCCTGCGGCGTCGCGTCACACCCGGAAGCAGCTGCTGTGGGGAGCCGGCAGTAATGAGCGGGGAGACAGGGCCGGCGTCCGTAGCGCCCCCTCCCGGGGAGGTCGAACCGGGCAGTGGGGTCCGCATCGTGGTTGAGTACTGGTGAGGGGCTCCGGCCAGTGGGGGAATCCGGGCCGGAGGAGGGTGGGTCCACCGGAGGTACCGTCCCCGAAACCCAAGCGGACCTCAGGTATCTTCTCCCTAGTGAACCCTGCGGCTTCGAGGCGACCTACCTGGAGCTGGCGAGTGCCGTGAAGGAGCAGTATCCTGGCATCGAGATCGAGTCGCGCCTAGGGGGCACAGGTAAGGCCGCAGAACACCTGCTGAGTCAGTGTTCTAAATCCCAGCTCTACCACTTTCTAGCTCTGGCATTGGCTGTTTTATATAGTGTCCAGCAGTGTCTGGCACATAGTAAAATGTCCATGCAACTTGAGGAGGGGGGCGGTTACAGATGAAGCCTGTTGGGAAAAATGGGTGGGACTGAAGTGTAGGGCTGAGGGGAGGGAACCCTCTATTGAGTTAGGAAGCCAGGTTCAAAGGAAGCGGATGGGGCCCGCGAAGGACGTGAAGGAGGAGCCTGTGTTAAGTCTAAGGAGTGTGGAGGGCCTCCCCTGACTTTTGCCTGTTCTCAGCATACAGTTCATTCATCCGTTTATTTAATACCAGGGGCCTTTGAGATCGAAATCAACGGACAGCTGGTGTTCTCCAAGCTGGAGAATGGAGGTTTTCCTTATGAGAAAGATGTGAGTACTTGCCATGCTGGGAAGACCCCTGGTTCACCCTGCCCCTACAATGAACACATCATCCCATTCCACATCTCTGCCCTCTAGCTCATTGAGGCCATCCGAAGAGCCAGTAACGGAGAACCCCTAGAAAAGATCACCAATAGCCGCCCTCCCTGCGTCATCCTGTGACTACACGCGATTCTGGGTTCCTGCTCTCTTCTGGGATCCAAGCCTCGGTCACCCCTTTGGTTCTGCTGAGGGCTCCCTACTGCCTCCTTCACCGCACTTAGCTCCCCATAGCTAAGAGACCCTGGCCTCCACTTTGCCCCTTTGGGTACCAGGAGGGTTCTGCGGTCTTAGGGGTGAAAGAGAAGACCCTCTCTATGGACATTTCTACAGCCACCTTATACCCCTTTCCCAGGATCAGTGCCCACAAAAACCTTCTCCCCTCTCCAGCTTAGCCATACCTGTGAGATGCTACCATAGTTCTAATTTATTTTCCACTAACCCCAGGCAATGTCAGCTATTGGCAATAAAGTGGCACTGCAAACACCAGTGCCCACTAGTGTGTGTGTGTGGTTTTTTTTAGTGTGTGTTTTTATGTCCAGTTTGGGACTATGGGAAGGGAGGAGAGGGAGACAGAGGCCAGCGCAACCTTTATACCACCAGTGTGATCGTGCTGTCTGGGTGGGTTTTTTCTGGATAGCTACTTCTAATTCAACGATTTCCTTGCCAAGGCAAGGAAAATGAGTCACACAGTAGACACTGCCTCTTCTTTCCCCCATCCTTCCCCAACTACCCCTGCCTACAGGGAGGAAATTACCCCATTCTGGTGGGTGGCCTTAGGAGTTTCTTTTTTTCTAAGCAAGAATGATCTGGTCATCAAAGGGCTCTCAGGTCAGAATCCCAACCAGTTTCCCCCCAATCCAAGAGCCAGGAAACTGGCAGTAGGCTCCTCATTCAAGCTTTCCAAAGATTCCTAGCCAGTCCCTCCAGGAAAGAGGAACTGAATGTAGGTTAAGAGGTGAGCAGTAAAGGGACGGCTCAGAGCCACCCCAGACATAGGCCGGTGTCCAGCTGTTTTCCAAAATATATTTGCAAATGGAGAAAGTGGGTACGGAGAAGGGACATTCCTCCCGCAACCCCAGAGACTGCCCCCCCACCCCGCTTCCACAATACCCACTCTCCACCGAGTCCTTATTTCATCTTAAAAAAAATAATAAAACAACCAAAAAAACATAAGTAAAAACAAAACCAAAAGAGCACTCTGTACAGGGACAGGATCTGGGCGCTGCTGCTGTCCCCTTCTTAGGGGCAGAGCTAGGTCTCAGGGAGTCTCTGCTCTGGTTCCTAGACACCCTCTCGGGGCCTCTTCCCTTCCTAGGCTCAGCTTCCCTGTCCTTCAGTGTCAGGTTCTGGAAGAAGTCGGGCTGGGCAGCTCCCTCAGGTAAGGAGACTGGCTGTGGCATCCAGTGGACCCTAGTGGCTGGGCCAGGGCTCCAGCATCAGTCAAGACTCCCCGGTGCCGTCCCCTCTTCCAGCCAGGATGGGCGGCTCTCAGCCACCTACGAGTCGGAAGAGGAAGGAAGATTGCTGGCATGGCAGGCTGCCCTGGATGTGATCCAAGGGCCCTCTCCCCGCCTCGTCCTGACGCGGGCCCGAAGTCAGGCCTTCCACACTCCCTGAGGGGCCAGCAGGGCCTCAGCGGCCCGGGCCTTTTGGCTCATACTGGCATGTCCAGACCCAGGTACTCGGGGTTCTCTGCTGTAGGGGTCCCTTCAAAGGTGCTGGGTGGAGAGCCCCGCTCTGATGGGTCCTGGTCCCAGTAATAGAGGTTGTCAAAGGCTGGGCTGAAGGCCGGAGAAGGGTGGGACTGAGGGGCAGCCCTGCCCCGGGGTGCCAAGTACTCGGGGTTCTCCACGGCAGCCCCAAAGGCAAAAATGTCTTTGACAACCCCATTCTTCCCAGGGGAGAGAGTCTTGGGCCTTTCCAGAGTGGAACCGGCAGGTCGAGGAGGAGGCCGAGGACCCTCTAGGGGTGAGGGGCGCTGTGGCCGAACCTCTGGCTGGTTCACGTATTCTGAAAGGACAAGAGAAGGCGGCTTGTTAGGGGGAGGAGCCCGTGTGTTCTGGCTGCTGCCCCTGCCCCCAGAGTGGGCCCTGGGCCGAGCACCCCCAATCCCCACCTCCCAACCTCTCAGCTCGGGCCTGGACTCCATACCGGGCTGGGGGCTACAGGTCAGGGGGGCAACGTAGCCATCGGTCTCGGGAGGAAGCGGTACTGTGGGGTCCTCGCTGTACCGCTGCAGGGGGCTGGAGTCATGCTGGGGGAGGTTCTGCAGCCCCTTGGCTGCCCCCATTCCCAAGTCGCCGTCAAACACATCAGAGCCAGCCCCTTCGGAAGGTGCCAGTGGAGACCTGGGGGGCTCCTCCTCCGAGGGCTCCAGACCCAGCGTCAGCTCACCACCGCCGCTCTGAGGACGAGAGAGAAGGTCATGACGGGGGTCATTCATGATGGAGACTTCACGGGAGGTGACAGGGTCACAGGAGATAAAAGGAAGTCGCCTTCGGGGTTTGACACAGTCACTGTGGCAAGAATGGGGTCCCAGCTGGAAAGCAGCAGGAATCCTTCTTGGGGATAATGGGGTCTCCTCCGTGAGAGGTGATGGCTGGGGGACACTGGAGAAGGGGACTCTAGTCCACTGGGGTCGGGGGAAGTAACCAGACACACCCACCACACCGTGACAGGGGGCACTGACCCTGGTAGACGTGCTGCGGTGCCTGCGGTGGGCTGTGCCCCCAGAGCCCGGGGCAGGGTCTGGGCAGAAGAAGCCTTGCTGGGGTACCAGGTACTCCTCAGCGTCCACCAGGTCCCCCATGTCATCATCCTCCAGCAGCGAGCGGTAGAAGGTGCTGTCCAAGGGGCTGGTAGGGCCCAGGTCTTCATTCTGGGGAGGCGGGAGACAGAGTGTGGCAGCCTCTCCCCAGCCCAGCCTCCCGAGGGAGGCTCAGGGAGTACCAGAGGTCTGACGAGTCAGGCAGGGGCTGGGCTTGGGAGCCTGGGACCCAGGAGTCATCTCCCTTTTCTCCCTCTAAGGGAGAGTGATCTTAGCCATAGGCAGGGATGGCGTGGAAAGGCCCAGTACCTGGATGACCACAAAGCGCTGGGGGTCCCTGGCCATGCGGGAGAATTCGGCCACTAACTCCCGGAACCTCGGCCGACATTCCGAGTCAATCATCCAACCTGGGGGCGGGCAGGGTCCAGCGTCTGAGTTCTGGCTGCGGCCTGTGTGCAGAGCCCCTCACCCCCACCCCCGGCCTAGACAACCCCAGTTACTAGAGTCCAAAGCCCTCAGGTGGTAGAGAAGAGGTACCAGACTCGGACCCTGAGAGAGAACCTTTGAGGATCTCTACTAGTTCCCCCTTTCTATGTTGCATTAAGTCTCTTTCTAGCTGGTCCTTGATAGCTCCTCTGGACTGGTACTGTAAAGGGAAGCGAGACCCTTCTGAGGCTGCATTAAACGTATCATCCTGCTCTTGGCCCCGTCCCATGCCCCTTGTAGGCCCCTCCACCCGGGCCCTCCCACTCCTCCTCCAAGCAGCCGACCCAGCTCAACCACGCACATTTGACCATGATCATGTAGACATCAATGGTGCAGATGGGGGGCTGGGGCAGCCGTTCCCCCTTCTCCAGGAGGTCAGGGATCTCCCGGGCTGGGATCCCATCGTAAGGTTTGGCCCCAAAAGTCATCAGCTCCCACACAGTCACACCTGGGGCAGAGATGGGGTCAAGAGGTGGGGGGAACAGAGGGAGCTTTAGTGTACTGAGCCCCAGAGGCTCTATCCAAGAGCCTGGCACCATGGGGGAAGGAGGGGAGGGATGCAGTGTCAAGGGCAGGAGATGCCCAGTCTTTCCGCAGTCCCTGGCAGACTGAGGCACTGGCAGCCCCTTCCTTCCTTCATGCTAAAGTGTCCATTAATTCGCTCCGTCCCAGCTCTCATCCTTCCACCCGCATCCCCCCCGGGGCCACGGCTCCGTGTCCACCCTTCCAACCCACCCCATCACACACCATAGCTCCACACATCACTCTGGTGGGTGAACCGCCGGCGGAGAATGGACTCCAACGCCATCCACTTGATGGGCACCTGGGAGAGCAGAGAAGGAAGTGCTCCAACCAGGTGTGGTGGGGAGGGAGGTGGCCGTTCTGAGGTCTCCCCGGGGCCAGACCCCACTCCCCCTTGCTTCACTCTGCTCCCTCCTCTGACCTTGCCCCCATCCGCATGGTACTCTGTCTCGTCAATGTCCAGCAGCCGAGCCAGCCCAAAGTCTGTAATCTTGACATGGTTGGGACTCTTGACCAGCACATTCCGGGCAGCCAGGTCCCTGTGCACGAGTCGCACATCCTCCAAGTAGCTCATCCCCTGGGGTCAGAGGCATCTGTGTGGACCTCTGGACGCTCTGCCAGAACTCTCCCAGGAAACCTCCTCATCCTAGCTCTGAGTGGAGACAGAGGCTTGCTCCCAAGGGCACCCGCAGAGCCCCGGCCCCCAAAGTGCATACCTTGGCAATCTGCACACACCAGTTCAGCAGGTCCTGGGAGCCCAGGCGCCCGCGGTGCTCCCGGACGTGGTCTAGGAGGCAGCCATAGGGCATAAGCTGTGTCACCAGCTGCACCGTGGATGTCAGGCAGATGCCCAGAAGTCGGGACACGTATGGGGACCCTACACCAGCCATCACATATGCTTCCTGGGAGCAAGGGTACACACTGAGAGGGTGTGGGAAACCACTGGCCCCCAAACCACCACACACCCCTCCCGAGGGCTGAGCCGTGACTGGGGACCCTCAGTCAATCCAACCCCATTCGTCACAAACCAGAACCATGGCCCACAGACTCAGGAGGTTAAGAGGAGAGATCTGGGGGACCACAAAGTGTCTCCTAAAACCCCAGTGAAGACAGAGCCCACAGCCCAGACCTGCAGCCAGGGGGGGGTCCGCGCTGTACTCCCAGCTGGAGAGGGTGGAAGGGCTTACGTCCAAGATTTCTTTGTTGGCTTTGGGGGATGTGTTTTCCCTCAACACTTTGATGGCCACTGGGATTTTCACATTTTCCCCATCGGGGATCCAGATGCCCTGGGCAGAGAGAGGAGGATGTGAGCAGGAAGAGGGTGGGCCAGATCCAACCTGCAGTCGCCCAAGGGGTCCCTACTTGTGCTCCCAATCCCCTTCCCCACCCTTGGGCCAACTCCATTATTTAGCAGCAACCTCACCATTTCAGCCCACTCCCTATCCCCTTATACGTAACTGCCCTACCCAACAGAACCGCCCCCAGCCCCTGGCTGTCTTCCTCGCAGAACCCTCGTCTGCGCCCTGACCGCACCCTCTGGGACCGCCCACGCGGGACTTAGGCCCCACCCCTGACCTTGTAGACGGTGCCAAAGGCTCCGGATCCAAGCACCTTCACCTTCCTCAGCTCTGTCTCTTTCAGGATCCGCATCTGAGCCTGATTTGGCATCGCTCCGCTCGGTGTCAGGGGCTCCACCAGCTGGGGTGAGGGGTGGGGCGTCAGTGCCGCGGGCTGGGCTGCAGACCCCAGGCCACCCGAGAGGCCCTTGGACCGCCTCACCTCTGTCTCCTGCAGCAGCCTCCGCATCGTGTACTTCCGGATCTTCTGCCGCCTTCGCTTGATGAGGATGCCGAAGACCAGCCCCACGACAACGACCAGCAGGATGCCCACCACAGCGGCAATGATGGATGTCACAGGGCTGGGGGCAGGAGCTAGGGTCAGGGATTGGGGACCAGTCTGGGACAGGAGGGAGGAAGGGGTCCCATGGAGGGGCATAAAGGTCACTGGCGTTTGGAAAGGGAAGTTGGAAGGGTGACGTGCAGGTTCCCATCCTGTTTCACCTACTCAAAAACCTCCCTTACTGCCTCCAGAATGAAGTCCAGACTCCTTGCTGGGCATTCAAAACCCTCTCCACCCACATCTCCAAATTGTCTATGCTCTTGCCCAGGGCTCTAGCCCAGGATTCTCAAACTTCCTGACAAAAATCACCAGGGAGCTTGTCAGTATGCAAGTGTCTGGAGCCCTACCCCCCCGAGATTCTGATTGTGGTATGAGGTGGGGAATGTGCACCCAGTGATTCTGATATTCTAGCCAAATTTTCCACCCATAGGTCATGATTTCCACAGCTCCCAGCCTTTGTTAATTCTACCTGGACCATCATTTCTGCATGAGGTCATCTTTCAAGACTCAGCTCATCCTGGGATAGGAGGATCTCCTGGGTGCTGACCCTACATCATTGTCATCCTTGCCCCCTTCCCTTGCTTAGCCAAGGGCTGGCACATCACAGACCTCTAATGAACGCTTGTGTCATGGACAAATGCTTACCTAGGACATACTGCAATCTGTTTTTCTCCCCAAAGCCCTTCCCCAAACACCCCACTGCCTAGAAATCAAGTCCAGTGATGGCAGTGATGGCCATCACAGGGCTTGTGGCCTCATGGTGAGGGAGAGCCTATGCCCTCCAAGATCCTGCCCGAACCTGATTCAGACTTCACCCCTTACTCCCTCCTCTGAGCTTACTCAGTGGCCCACGACAGCAGAACCTTCAGCAAACACGTCCTAGATTGTCCTGACCCCTCTCACCATGCTGCCTGGTTGCTTTCCTCCTAACCCAAGTGACATACCTGCCCCTCTTTCAAGACCTGGCTCCCATGCCACCTCCTCCTTGAAGCCTCCCACTGCCCCCAGGTAAGAATTCATTGTCCCGTCCTCAGTGCTGTAGTTGCGCTCTCTTCTCAACGTGCCTCGAGTCCCAGGGAGTTGCAGGCTGCCTGTGTCCCTTAGGAGACCCCTACCTACTCGAGGGTGGGGAGGTGCTGGGTGTCTTTGCCATCTTTTCCTGTTCCCTGCCCCCCAAGCATCCCGAGCAGGTCCTCCGTCCACTGGTTGAAGCTAATTGAAAGGAGGATCCTTAGTGGAAGAGTGGGCTGGGGAGGGACATGTGTCATGTCAGGAGACCCCCTCCCTATAGCAGTGACCACTCAGGGGCCGGAGGGGGACTGAGGGGCAACATGGGATGCGTCCTGGGGACCAGGCTGACCTGGCTCTCTGCTCGGCGGGGCAGCCCTTGTCATCCAGGTCCACACAGCTGCAGAAGAGAGAGAGTCCTGTCAACAAGGCTGGGAACCGCCTCTTGCACTCACTCAGCCTCACAATATCCCCAGAGGTGGGTGTAGCTGGGTTATGATCCCTATTTGACAAAGGCAGAAACTGGGCTCAAGGTCACCATGGCTCTTTCTACCACCCCACAGGGGAGGCCTTCTCCAGTCTGCAAACCTGCATCCCCTGCACCTCCCTGTCTTGGGTAGGAAGTGGGGGGCACCCAGAGGAGCATCAGGTCCAAAAGCTTGGCTATCCCCTCCGTAGAGGACGCCAGGAAGTAGTTGGGCACAACCTCCACCGAGGACAGTTTGACAATACTGTGACCCAGCAGTTCCACCTCTCAGGGTAGACCCTAAAAATGCCAACACCTGTACACTAGGGAGCATGTACAAGATGCTCACTTGTACATGGAGCTCAAGTGCAATAAACTGCACCCCCCCCCCAAAAAAAGGAGACAAGTTCAATGAATATCCCTCAAACAGGGACATGGTTAAATAATACTACATCCATACTGCAGATTGAGTAGTTAAAAAAAAAAAAAGAGGTAGGTTCATGTGCACTCACGAGAAAGAACCTCCAAGATACATAAAGTGCCGGGACGGACGGGAAGCAAAGTGCAGAACTATATGTAGAGTACTATCCTATTTACATTAAAAAAATGCACACACAGGGCTTCCCTGGTGGCGCAGTGGTTGAGAGTCCACCTGCCGATGTAGGGGACGCGGGTTCGTGCCCCGGTCCGGGAAGATCCCACATGCCGCGGAGCGGCTGGGCCCGTGAGCCATGGCCGCTGAGCCTGCGCGTCTGGAGCCTGTGCTCCGCAACGGTTGGGGCCACAACAGTGAGAGGCCCGCGTACCACAAAAAAAAAAAAAAAAAAAATGCACACACACAAAAACCAAAACTGATGATATGTGAGTCAGATGAAATTGCTGAGAAATAGATGAGCTAGATGAAATTGCTGTTTCTTGATCATTTTTGACTTCCCAAAACAGCAATCTTCAACCTAACATAAACGTAAAATGCATTTTTGTAAATGTGTGGAGCACACCGGAGTGACCTGGTGGTTCTCCCCAGGGAGGGGAGGGTGGGGGACTGGGTGGGTGGGGGAGTGGACGAAAGGGCACTTCTGCTTTACAGTGTTTATACTTTGATACTGCTGAAAATGTGTATCACAAGAATGTATGCATGTATTCCACGTATAATTAAAAACTAAGTGAAAAACATAAAAAGAACAGGGCAGATCACTGTGTTAGGACATGGAAAAACACTGCAAGAAAAATTGCAATGCTGAGTGAGAAAAAGCAATTTCCAAACAATACCTATGGTCTATGATCCCACTTTGGTAAAAAGAAGTATATACTAGAATGTACAGATAAAAACTGGAGAATAATAATAATAATATATAAAAATATACTTTATATGTTATAATAATAATACATATGTTAGTGTGTGCATAGATTAAAAAAACTGGAGGAAAAATATTGCAAGTTGTTAACAGTGGGATAGAATTGCTAATACTATTCACTTTCATGCTTTAGTTAAAAAATTTTTAACAATGTGTTACTTTTGTGATCAGAAAAAAAAGATATGAAAAATTAAGGGTCTCGGGGTAAGCAAAGGCAGAGTTGTCCCACTTTTAGAATAAGAGCCCCAGAGAGGGTCCTGGAACGAAGCCTTTCTTTCCGTGGAAAAGGCCCTCAGACTCACGAGTGGGTGCAGTTGATGGGGCATGGCTGGCACATGCCCTCCTCATCTGGGAACTTCCAGATGGGCATGAAGGAGAGGTCAGGCTTCACACCACTGGGGCAGCGAGCCACGCAGAAGGGAGGATCCTTGTAGTGGGCGCAAGCCACACACTGGTCAGCCTCCTGGGAGGGGAGGAAGCGTTTGCGGGGGGCTGGCACCGACGCCCCCAGGGCAGCAGGACCAGGCCCTTGGGTCCCCTTTGTGCTTCCCTCGGTCGCTCAGCAGCACTGTTCACCTTGCTCCTGGGACAGCCCCAAACCTGCTGTGTCTGCTGCCCCTGTCCTGCACCCAGCTCCCCACCTTCAAAGCTGGATCCCCAGGCCTGCTGGGGTGGGGGGAGTGTATTACCTAAGGTATAACAGCAAGTAATAATGGTAACTAACTTGTGAAGACCTTTTCCTGTGCCCGGGCACTGTGCCAAACCCTATTTTGACTTCATTCTCACTGCATCCCAATGGGGTGGGTACTAGTATAACGTTCATTTTACCAATGATCCAGTGCAAGTGGGGCCTGGATTTGAATCCAGGTCACCTGATGTCTAAGCCCCCAGGTCTAACCACCTTAGCACAGCCACGGCCAAGGGCACAGGCTTCCCTGGGCTGTCCCCAGCATCCCAGCCACCTTCCAGCCTCCTACCACCCTCCTACTGTTCAGGTCTGGGCTTGGAGGCCTCCCCAGGGGTATTTTACTGGACGTGGCCGGGTCCCTGGCAGCACCCCCAACCCCGCCCCCCTCCCCCCAGCTCTGAGCGCACCAGCACCTCACCGAGCCAAAGCAGGTCACTGAGCCATTCTGGGGCTGACACTCGGGGTGGCACGGCAGGCAGTACCTGTCCTTCACGTACTCCCGGGGGAGCCTGAGGAGAGGACGGCCAGTGCAGGGGTCTGGAAGGAGCCCCTGTGCACCCCCCAGCCCGGCCGCCCCCTCCTCTGCCCCGCATACCCCTGCAGTACTCGGCATTCTTCCACGCACTGCTGGCCCCGAAGGAACTGGCTGCAGTTGACGCACTGGGTGGGCCCTGGACCCCAGCAGTGCCCGTGGGCACACAGCGGGTAGCAGGCCAGGCCCTCGTCCACTGCAGTGAGGAGGAAGGGGTCAGAGGGGACTCTCAGGGGGGACTCCAGGTCCAGGGGAGCTGGGGGAAGAGTCTGTGGGCATGGCTCTGAGCTGGAGAGGTGGGGATACGTGCCGCGCAAAGCAGGGAGAGAAAGAGGTCTGAGGTTCCAGGAACAGAGAGGAAAGGGAAGGGAGGGATGCCAAGGCAGTGTGGCAGGACCCTGCTAGAAGCCATGCCAAGAGGCCAGGCCAACCAGAGCTATGTCAAGGATGGTGCACCAGGGACGGGCAGTGCACACGCACAAGTAAGTCCCAGACTACTGCTGCCAGAGGCCCGTGGGCACGCCCGTGCAGCAGTGCTGGGCTCCCTGTCTTACCGCACTCGACCTCTGGCCGGTTGGCACTGTGGAGCAGGGCCTGGTGGGGGTTCCGGAAGAGCTGGTCCCAGGGCACCGTGTGTACAAAGCAGAGGCGGGCGTTGCGGTGGATGAGGGCCAGCCCACTGCCCAGTTCCCGCAGCGAGCGCAGCCCCAGCCAGCGGATGCCCAGCCCTTGCAGGGTCAGCGAGTAGGCACCACTGTGGGAGAGGGAGTGCTCAAATGCAGGGGGGCAACGCACCACTGACCCCTCCCCGTCAGCAAGGGCTGCCCTCGCCTTCCTCCTGTCCCCAGCACACTCTGCAAACTTCCACGGGAGTGCTGCTGCTGGAGTCCCCAGGGAATAAGAACCCCCATCCCCCACACACACACTCAGAGCTTCTCCCGGGCCTCCCGGGGCAGCTCCTCCCCCGTCAGGCCTCCCTCCCCTGGTGCTCACTCATGCAGAATTCGTCCCCGGATTACTCGCAGATTCTGGAAGACGTGGAGGTCCGGCAGGCTGTCTGGCCACGCTGAGATGTACAGGTAACCTGCAGGCACAGGGTGAGGCTAGGAGCGCGGGGACAGGACGAAGACCTCCCAGCCCCATCGGAGCAGGATTCAGAGAAACAGAGCTCACCTGTGATCTCCTCCAGAGACTCAAATACTCTGAGCTGCTCAGGCTGTAGGGGGGCAGTGTTGGAGGCTTGGTCCCTAGAAGGAGGATAAGGAGAGGGCCAAGATGGGGGTGGGTAAGACCTCCCTCCACGAGCCGGCCCCGCCATCCTCCCCAACCTCCCCTCCACTTAAACCCGTTGCCCATCGAGCCCGGCTGTTCCCATCCTGAACTTCAAAGCCCAGGCCCTGGTTTGGCAAATATCAAAACAATGTTTATAGCCTTTGATCTAGAAATTCTACTTCTAGGAATGTGGCCTAGAGAGACACTGGCCCCTGTTCCCAAAGGCATGTGCAAGGGAGAACTGTTTGTTAGAGGGAAAATAAAAAACCTAAGGAAATTAAACATTTAAAAAAATTTTTAAATTTAAACTTAAAAATTTTAAATTAAATACCTAAACACCCATCAGTAACTGGGGAGCTATTAAATATAATCCTGATCTATCCAGACTACACACGAAAAACTCACATTCAGGAGCATGTAGTATCTGCTGGGCACGGTTATAGGAGCTTTACAAATATTAACTCATTTAAACTTTATAACACCTTATGAGGGCGGGACTATTTTTGCCCCCATTTAACAGATGAGGAAACTGAGACCCAGCAAGAAGGTCACATGATTAGTAAGTGATAGAAGCCAGGTCTCAAACCCAGGCAGCCTGGGCTCTTAGCTGCTACTCTTTGCTGCCACCTCTTCCACAGCTGTGCAAAGAACAAGGCAGCTGGACATGAACTAACTGTCGTAGCCAGCTCTCCAAAGCCAGGGGCAGACAATATTCACAACAGGCTCCCATTTTAAATCAACCCTTCCCCCCAAATTACTAAAACTACGTTTCTCTGTGCGTGTGTATCCATATACGTGTGAATGGTCTAGAAGAACACACACAAGCTGTTAACAGTGGTCTCCTCTAGAAAGGGGAGTAAAGGTGGAGAACGTGTTGAAGGGAATTTTCGCCTTTTTTTTTTTTTGCGGTACGCAGGCCTCTCACTGTTGTGGCCTCTCCCGTTGTGGAGCACAGGCTCCAGACGCGCAGGCTCAGCGGCCATGGCTCACGGGCCTAGCCGCTCCGTGGCATGTGGGATCTTCCCGGACCGGGGCACGAACCCGCGTCCCCTGCATCGGCAGGCGGACTCTCAATCACTGCGCCACCAGGGAAGCCCTTCTCCTTTTTTAAAACATTATTTTTATTGAAGTATAATTCACATACAATAAATTGCAGATGTTTAGTGTGCAGTTTAATGAGTTTTGTCAAATGCATTCACACACCTATCCACCACCCCAACTGGTATACAGAACATTTCCATCACCCCAGAAATTTCCTTTGTGTCCCTTTCCAGGCCCTCACCCTGGCGCAATCACTGTTCTGATTTCTCTCACCACACAGTGGTTTTGCCTATTCTAGAGCAAAGGGAATCATACAGTGTGGACTCTCTCTTGTCTGACTTATTTCGCTTAACATAATGTTTTTGAGACACGTTCATGTTGTTTTATGTATCAGTAGGCCATTTCTTTTACTGCTGAGAATTTCACTGTATGGATATACCACCTTTTACAGTTGACCCTTGAACAACGCCTAGGTTACGGCACCAACCCCCCACAAAGTCGAAAATCCAAGTACAACTTTACAGTCAGCCCTCTGCATCCATGGTTCCAGATTCAAGCAACCCTAGACTGTGTAGTACTGCAGTACGGATTTATTGAAAAAAGTTCACATTTAAGTGGACCCACTTCAGTTCAAACCCATGATGTCCAAGGGTCAGCTTTATTGATTCCTTCAGCTATTGATATACATTTGCATTATTTCCAGTTTGGGGCCATTATGAATAAAGCTACTATGAACTCAAAGAGAATTTTACTTTATCTGGATGGTGTGACCTCCATACAAGTGCATATTCATAGATAACATGTCATTTATGAGAAAAATCCCAGGAATTCCCTGGCAGTCCAGTAGTTAGGACTCCTCGCTCTCTTGTCAAGGGCCTGGGTTCAATCCCTGGTTGGTGAACTAAGACCCAGCAAGTCGCGCGGCGCGGCCAAAGACAAACAAACAAACAAAAAGAAAAACTCCCCCCTCCGAAGTCCCTGCTGGTCTTCCACCTGCTTCCTTTGCACCCCTGGCCTCCCATCTCTGTCTCCCACCATCCCCAAGAAATGCTTCCACTTCTGGGGCCTCAGGATTCAGTGACTGCCCTGACGCTGCCTCAGGCCACGTGCCCATCCTTAACTCTGAGTCTCCTTACCCCTCAAAGCTTTCCGGCAGAAACGCCAGGCTCCCAAAGATCTTCTTGCAGCCAGCAAACTCCTGGATGTTGGCACTGGTGACCGCCCTCACCTCCCGCAGGTGTTCCATGCCCAGACCATAGCACACTGTGGGGAGGGGGGCAGGGGGGCACCTCAGCCTCCACATGGAGCACCAGGAATTCAACCTCCTGGGTCCTGTCCACAGTCCCCTCCTGGGGCCACATGCCCCCTCCCCACATTGGCAGAGACATGGGGGAGCTTGTGGGAGTGCTCAGGGGAGGGCCAGAGGCAGAGTCAGTGGGAGACTAGGACTGGGTCCCAGGAGGGTCTGAGGGAGGGTGGCACAGCGGGCTAGGCCAGGCTGGGTGTGCAGGGGGCGGCCACTGGGTACCTCGGGCACAGGGCTTGCTGCATTTCTCACACCGCTGGGTTCCATCCTCAGCTGTCACCTCTTGGTTGTTCAGGGGACAAACCAGGGTGCAGGATCCCACGTCCGTAGACAGGTAGTTGTCTGAGGAGATCAAGATCGTCTGTCCACGTGCCCTGGCCTTTCAGCACCGCCCCCCACCACCATGAGCTGTGTGACCATGCCCAGGTAGTACAATAAGAATGATATCAACCGATACCGAAATGTCCTTACACCATATCTGAGCCCTGGACACTCGTCCACTCCTCACGACAACCCTGTGCGATAGGCACTGTGAGATTCCCATTTTGCCAAAAGGGAAACCAAAGCACAGAGTTTTCTGTAAATTACTCAAGGTCCCTGTGCTAGTAAGTGGAGGAGCCGGGAAGTGAACCCAAATGATCTAGCTCTACACCCCGTACTCTCACCCACCATGGGGAGGGTACGACCAGGACCCAAGAGCCCACTGCTGTCTCCTGTGACAGGAGGAAAGAGGTCCCCAGGTCTGAGGCCAGTCCCTAAATGCCCATCAGTAAATAGGGGAGCTAGTAAATAAAACTCTGATCTATCTAGACCCTAGAGTAAAAATCAACATTTAGGGGGGCTCAGTATTGGCTGGGCACAGTTATAAGAGCTTTGCAAATATTAACTCATTCAAACTTTATAACCACCTGGTGAGGATGGGACTATTTTGGCCCCCGCTTAACACATAAGGAAACCGAGACACAGCAAGAAGGTCACATGACTAATAAGGGGCAGACCCAGGTCTCAAGCCCAGGCAGTCTGGCTTCTGTGCATGGGCTCTTAGCTGCTATTCTTTGCTGCCACCTGCTCCACTGCTGTTGAAAGAACAAGGCAGCTCAATACGAACTGCCGTGACCAGCTCTCCAAAGCCAGGGGCGGACAGTACTCACAACATGCTTCCATTTACATAAACCAAAGCCCCCAGCAAAACTACTAAAAGTACGTCTCTCCCCGGCACTCACAAGGACAGGCGGTCACGCAGCTGGCGCCGAAGGTATAACGGCCCTCGGGGTTGGGCATGGACTCGAAGGTGTCCGTGTTGTAGGTGACCAGAGCTGGGCAGTGCAGCTCACAGATGCCACTGTGGTTGAAGTGGAGGCAGGCCTGGGGGACAGGCAGCTGGTGGGCACTGGGCTGTTTTGCCCTGGTGTGCCAGAGGGTTAGGGCAGCACCAGGCGGAATGCCCCTCCCCTTGCACCCCGAGGGCTGGGGCGCCGGGGGCACATACCAGACAGTCAGAGTGCTTGGGGCCCGTACAGCCGGCAGCACACTGCTCGTGGCAGCAGTCAGTGGGCTGCGGGCCCTTACAGCGGGCACAGCCGCTGGCACAGACGGTTCGCGTCACTGTTGGGCAAAGGGCAGGATGAGGGCTGGGCGGCAGCCTAGGCACCGGGCCCCTCACCAGCATCACCTTCTGGGGAGACTTCCTGCCTCAGGGAAGATGCCGAGGCCCGGCACCCACCCGCCATGTCACCTTTATTCCCATCCAGCCCCTGCCCCCAGATGCCGGGCCTCCCTCTAACTCACAGCTCTGACAGTCCTTGGAACTTTCTCCCCAGCAGTGGGGAGCTTTACAAGCTGGAGAACAGGGTGGGCCTGGGGAGAGAAACAGAACGGCAGTGAGAGAGACAGAGACCAGGAGACAGAATGCACAGTGAGGGAGAGACGCAGGCAGGAGGAGGACTCCAAAACCGGAGGCACGATCTGGAAGCAGAGGGAGACAGGGCAGAGAACCACAGAGAGGAAGAGACACAGAGAAAGAGGGAACGGGTGGTGTTAGTGCGGCGGCAGCAGCGGGGGCATGGAGTAAGCCAGGAGTTTGGGGTCGGTGGGCTGCGTGAGAAAGAGAGGCGGCTGCAGGCGGGGAGGAGCGTGGCTTACAGGCCCGTGAGCGGTTGGTGTCTATCAGCATGAGGGCCAGCTGGTTGTTCTTGTGGAAGATGTCCTTCCACAAAATAGTGTCCTGGTGGCAGAGCTGGGGGTTCCGCTGGATCAAGACCCCTCCCTTCAGGATCTCTGTGGGGTGGGCAATAATCAGGTGCTTCTTCCCCCATCTGTCATCTTCTGACCTCCCTTGGGGCCTGCCTGCCTTCTAAAAGGGGAGTGGGGCTCTTACACACGCCCCAGGTTCCTCGGGGAGCAGAGAAGACTCCTTCAGCATCTTTTAGCCCCACCAACACCACCCCACACGTGAACAAACGGAGATCCGGGGCGGAGTGAGTTGTCCGTGTCACAGTCTCCTCTCCTCCACCTCTACTCTGTGCACGTTGCTTAGCAGTTACGAGTGTGAAATCCAGCCTCACCGCCACTAACTAGCTGTGGGACCTTAAGCAAGTCACGTATCCTCTGTAAACCTCAGTTTTCCCATCTGTAAAACGAGCATAACACTGATGCTTCCCTTGCAAGATTAAAGCACGACTGAAATGGGGTTATGCAGGTAAAGCACCTGGCGCTCAGAGTCTGGGACACTGTCAGCTCCAAGGCTGCCGCGTACAGTTACATAGGTTGTTCACCGTACATGTGCATTCAGCCAAGAAGTGGGCAAAAACCCAGCCTGCATCCTGACTATCAAGCTATGTGGGCTGGCACAAGCTGTGACTTCCTGGGAAGAAGGGAAATCTTTTTCGAATCCGCACAAGGGCGCCTCCCCTAGCTCCACCTGCATCCATCCGGAAGGGAGCCCAGTTCTTATTCACACGAAGCATCCCCATGGCTAACAGGGGCCCCGAGCAGCTCTCAATAACCAGCAGAAAGTTTCAATGATAAGGATGACCACCTGTGAGGCTTCGCAGCTGCAGCTCCCGCAGCCCTCCCGGAGCAGCGCGTGCAGCAGGGGTGGCACTTTCCAGAAGGTCTCCGTTGTCCAGCACGGCCAGGGCATAGTTGTCCTCAAACAGCTGGGTGCCTCGCACGATCCTCAGCCTCTGCAGGGGGACCTGACTCACTCGGGTGTGAGCAATGAGCACGTAGCCCTGCACCTCCTGGATCTCCTGGGAGGGGACAGGGTAGGGTAGGGCTGAGGCAGGTCCAGGCCCTGGACCCTACCACCCCCCACCCCAAGGCCTCCTCAAGGTTACCCTGTGCTTGGGGATCTTGGGCGAGGCCCCCAGCCACTGAGCAGTCCTGCTCCCTCAGGCATAAAATGCAGATCAAGGCCACTCCCCACCTCCCCGAACCAGATTCTAGTATGATCAAGAAAGAAAATGGTTGGGGCTTCCCTGGTGGCGCAGTGGTTGAGAATCTGCCTGCTAATGCAGGGGACACGGGTTCGAGCCCTGGTCTGGGAGGATCCCACATGCCGCGGAGCAGCTAGGCCCATGAGCCACAACTACTGAGCCTGCGCGTCTGGAGCCTGTGCTCCGCAACAAGAGAGGCCGTGACAGTGAGAGGCCCGCGCACCGCGATGAAGAGTGGCCCCCGCTTGCCACAACTAGAGAAAGCCCTCACACGGAAACGAAGACCCAACACAGCAAAAATAAATAAAATAAATTAATAAACTCCTACCCCCAACATCTTCAAAAAAAAAAAGAAAATGGCGGGGGAACACTCCGTAAACTGTAAGCAAGCGCCCCACCCTCTCTGCATCTCAGTTTCTTCATCTGTAAAGGAAAGGCCCGGACGAGATGCTGTTTGTGATTTGACAGACTAAGCATGGCACCTGAGGCCCCGCTCCAGGGCACCATGGACACAACCCAGAGGCTGGTTTCCCTTCTCCCTCCTGCTCCTGACCCTTTCACATCCATTTTCCATGTGATCTTCAAAATGGGCCCCCCAGGGAGTTCAAGCATGTCGGTTGCTCCCAATATACAGATAGGAAAACCGAGATCCAGTGAAGCCAAGGGCCTAGACCACATTCACGTGGCTTGTCAGTGGCAGAACTGGACCGGGAACCCGCCAGCCCTTTCATTACTCCGGGTAGGAGGGGGACAGTGGCTGGGGCAGTTGGACAACGGAAGGTGATCATGCTGGCAAGACCACCCAGAGATGTCCACGGCCAGCCACGTTGTAGAGGAGGAGTCAACTGGTCTTGCAGTAGGATGGACGGGGGTTAGACAACAGAAAGGACTTCCCAGTTGAGGAGCCACCACAAAAGAGGAAATACAGGGTGGGGAAAGCTCTTCTACCACCCATCTGCAAGCAGAGGGCTCAGCCCAGCAGGAAACAGGGCCTGGCTGGGTTCTGCCCATGGGCCTCACCTGCAGGAAGGAGAGGCTGGCATTAGCGGGCAGGTAGGTGAGCTCCAGGTTACCCTGCACCACCTGACAGCCCTGGTAGAGGTGGCGGAGCATGTCCAGGTGGGTCTCGGGACTGGTCGGCAGCCGCAGCTTCATGTCTGTGCCGGTGCACACTGGCAGGAGAGAGAAGATGGGTCAGAGGGCACTGCCCAGTGAGCTTTGCCAACCTGGCCACCTCTGCCAACCTACTCCCCAGAGTCATGCCACCGCAGACAGCGAGAAAGCACAACGGAAGGATCCCTCCTCCCGTGTCCCTTGTACCCACAGAACGTGCAACAGTAAAAGAAAGTTTGCAAATTTGGGAAGAGGAGGCACATCAGGGGAGAAGCTCCCCTGACTTGGCCCATCCTGAGCATCCAGAGGGGGCCTCGCTGTGCCAGCCTTAGGGAGCTTGCCTGTTCGATCCAGGGTGTTGGCTGGCAAAGAAAGCCTCCCTTTGTCCCAAAGGCGCAACTCAGGGCCAACGGGTAAAAATCCCCCAAGAGAGGCGATGATGAATCATGAATCCTCTGGATACCCCTTGACCCTCTCCCGAGCAAACAACGCCACCCACATGCCAACCTCCTGGCAAGGGATACCCACCCCCGCAATGCCACCCAGAAAATGGGGAAGGAGGGTCAGCTGGAGTCATAGCTGGGGCATGGGGACCACCAGGGTCCTGGTCACTGCAGGGACTTCTGGAATTCCCCCAGGCAGAGAAAAGGAACATCAGATCCCAACTATGGGCATCCGGACCCGAGCTGCAGATGCTGAGCCAGAGTGCTGCCTACTCCAAAGGCTCCTATGCTGGTACCTCACCCTTGCCACCTCCTCAGGGCAAGACTCCAGAACCAGCTGGCAGAATCTATGCCACGAAACTCCTGCCACAAGGGCATTACGTCAGCCCTGTGTACCTGCCTGGTGCCAACCACCAGCCAAGGGGCATCAGGATGAACTGCCGCCCAGTCCACCCGGACCCCAGCCCAGTGTCCCTGAGACCAGAAGTACTCACTAAGCCCAGGGATACTAGAAGGGGTAAACGACCCCGGGTAAGGGGGCGCTCTGGGCAACAGCTGGCACCATGCCTGCCAGCAGTGGGGGAGATTAAAGTGCCCAGTTAAACCCGTTTTTCTGCTCTGGTGAGAAGATGAATCACCTGGCACATCTTGCCCAGGAGGGTGTGCCAGGGGGAGGTGGGTGGGGTGCACCCCCAGATCCACATATCCACAGGTGCCTGAGCTGCCCTGAATTCCTGTTGGTCCCCACTCCACCTCCCACGGACTACGTGCAGATTCAGGGGGACAGCACAGTGGCTGACTTTGAGGTCTGACCCCAGGGCTCCTGCTCTCCCAGCAGCTTGGAGCCTAAGGTCAAATCCTGGGGGGGTAATAAGAGATACCCCCTGCCTCCAGAAATCGGGGGAAAGGCTGGTGGGACAAGCCCCCAGGGTTCTGGTCTGGGCCAATGGCCACTAGCTGGCAGCCTCCCAGGAGCACCTGGAGTGGTCTCTGTTCCCACCCCTCTGGCCAGATAGGGAAGGAAGCAAAGAGGGAGGAATGGGAGGACCCAGAAATAGAACTCAAGGGTCCCTCCCCCCAGACTCCCAAGAGAAACAGGAGCCGGGGATGGCAGGCCAGGCCCAAAAATAACGCCCGCTGCCAGGACCTCCCCCAGCCTCAGCAGCTTCAGCTGCTTTGTAGGCACAGCTGTCTCCAGGCCTAGACCCCAAGGCCCTGGCCCAAGCCCGGGACAGGGACTGGCAGAGCTGGGGCAGGGGCCCGTCTCCACCCGCTGTGCCCTCTGCCGCCTCGAAGGGACGCCAGCTGCAGTAGCCAGGCAATAGGAAAACAACAAGGGAACACTCGGCAGGCGCTCTGGGCGGAGCCTCATCCTCCAGAGGCTGGGACGACAGCCTCGGTTTTGCAGAGAAGGAAACTGAGGTTGCCAGGGGTTATTCTCCCAAGATCAGAAAGTTTGTGAGCAATAGAGGGAGGATTTGAACTCGAGTCTGCGCCGACTTCAAACCCCACATTCCTTCCACTAGACCTAACTGCACACACACCCCTCCCCACACCCTGTTCAAAGGTAAATACACACCAGCTCTGTTGATGCCACTGATTACATTATAGGCTTCGGGCAGGGCCGAGTGGCTGAGCTGGGGGGGAGGACCAGAAAGAGCAGGAGCCCCGCCCCACGAGTTTGTTTGTGTCCATTTCTGAGTCTGATTCAGACTAAATGTTTGCAACAGGTGGTCAAGTTGGGACCCTGAGACCTACTCCCAGGGAGCTGGAGGCTTGGGGGCTAACACCCTCCAACCTGACACCTCCTCTACCTCCACACCTCCCTCCCCTCCCGTCTCCTCACGCATCTCCCCCTCCCCAGTCCTCTCCCCCTCCCCAGTCCTCGCCATGGTCCCCATATCCACTCTGCCCCCCGCTGATTTTCTGGGGCGGGGGTAGGAGGTCCTGTTCCACACAGGGGAGCGTTTTGTCTCCAGAGCATCTGTCCCTCAGGAGCCTCGACCTCCAGATCTCTGGGGCAGTCAGTGTGAGGCCGGACCGACCCGGAGCCAGGGACACAGTGAGCCCTGAATAAGTGTTTGTGGGATGAATGAATGAATGAATGAATAAATGAGCTTCAATCAAGAGTCTCCAAACCAAAAGGGACCAGTTGAGGTCACCATGTCCAGCCCTCTCTTCAGAGGCTGGTCACGGCCCCCATGTCCCTCTAGCTGGATGTTAGTGGTCAGGTCCCAGCTCTGGGGGGTTCTCAAGTGGGTTCTTTCTTCCCCACCAGCCTTCAGCCCCGGCTGCCTCTCTTGCTCACCAGCATGAAAGCCAACACTTCCTTTGGTTTCCATGAACAATACCTGCACCCCCAAAGCTCACCTCTCCCAGACCCCGTGGGGCCAGAGCCCATTCCAGTGACACCAGGACTCACCCACCACCCACGCCTGGGGCCGGGGCTCAGGTCATTAGGCCACAACCCTAGCTGGGCCACTCACGGTGCGACCTTGATCAAGTCCCTGGCTCTCGAGGGCAGAGGCCAAATCAGATTCACCTCGATGTCCAGCAGTGCCTGTGACTTAGTAGGCACTCAGTGAATATTTACTGACCTGACCTTGACTGTGAGGGGGGGATTATGACAACTCTTGCTCTCTGCAGAGAAATTACATGAGAGTTAAATGAGGTAATGAATCAAGAAACAGTCTGTAAACGTGACAAGGCTTTGTAAACAGAGCTGGGGCAACACAACATGGGCGATAATAATTCTCCCACTCCTTAAGAGAGCACGCACCCCTCACCCTGTCTCAGCTCTCTTCCCAGGGGTGGGGAGGAAAGGTGGCCTACTAAGAGATGGGGGTGTCACCCCGGAGGGGCTTCCCACAGGGCAGGGAGGGGGATCTTTTTCCAGGTCATCCCAGCACCCAGGGCCAGGCACAACCAGCCTGGCCCTACACCAGCTCCCCAGCCCCAGCCCGACACTGGTCCCTCCCTCACCCGTAGCCCTGTAGGTCCCACTGGCCTCTGGCCTGCTCCTGCCCTCCGTCCCCTGCCATGCCAGGAGGGCCCAAGAGGAAGGCAGACATGGGCTGGTACAGGGAAGGAGAGGACTCCAAAGCCAAGAGGGCACCTGGTGGGGGGCAGGAGCAGCTCACGCTCATTTTCTAAAGCCCAGATAAGGGAGGTCCTCCACCTGAATAACAAAACAGCACCTCTACCCGAGTCTGGCCACCTGACTGCCCCTGAGGCTTTGCTTAACCCATTCCTGTCGAAGGGAATAAGACTTTGATCAACGCTTAATGCCTCCTCATCAGAGTCTAAAAATGCCCTGGACATTACTGGGTGGCTGGGAAGCCTTGGCTAAGTCACTTCGTTTCTTTGAACTTCAGTTTTCTCATCTGTGCACCTACTTCACAGGATTGTTGCAGAGATGAAATGAAACTGTAATGGATGAGAACCAGGCAAATAGGAAGCACGCTGGACTTTTCTAAAAGTCAAGGCAAGAGAAGTTCATATAGCAGAGGTGTGGGCAATTCCAAACCAAGAGAAAATCAACGGTGCTCCGTATCTGACTTTGTAATACAATGTATTTTCTCTTTCGGCATTTGATCCTATCTTTCAATTATTTTTTTTTTTGAATATTAAAATGAGGTTACTTTCCCCGAGTATAGCAAAAAGAAGGAGGCTGTTGGGAGAATCATTCAGGAATTAAACTATGAGCTCTGCAAGACGTGTTTGCTGCACTTTACAAAACCTTGGCCTCTAAGAAAAGAAAATCCCAACGCCCTGGGCCTTCCCCATCTCCCTTTCCCCCACATGCCTGCGCCAGCCCTCAGCCCTGGCATATACCGGGCGCGCTAGAGGCAGCTGAGTGGGGCTCTGCCATTTCAGCCATTCCCCTGCACAACACACCCAACACCTCTCTCTGCACCCAGCACTGCAGGCCGAGGGGTGAGGAAGACCTGAGAAGCTCCCTGTCAATGGCGGGAGAACCGACCCCTCAGATCCCAGCACTGCGACCACCTGGCCACCCTCCCCCTGCTCGACCTCCAGGCCCAGGTGAGGAGTGCAGCGGCTCAGGCTGACAGCCCAGCCTTGCCTCGCCTCGCCTCGCCTCACGCTTCTCAGAAGGTCAGGGGTGAAGACGCCTGCCTGGGAAACAGGGAGGGGAAGGGGAGGTTCCTGGGAAAGAGAAGCCTCCTTCCTTCAGAGAGAAGGCTGCGCGGGGGCACCTCCGCTATTTACAGCAGCTCTTGAGGGAGTTCCTTGAGAGGGCAGAGTTCAGCAGGGAGGCTGCTGTTTGGCCACACAAAGCCCAGACACACAAACACACAGACCACACAACTCAAGAACACCCTAGTACAGACATCCCTCAGATAACACAGCAGAGCTCTGACAGAGGGGGCCCTCGGGCAACACACAGACAGCCCGACACCCACCCCTTCTCCAGACTCCCTGATCCGTGAAGACCACCCACTACTCCTAGAACATTCTCAGTCTGTCTTCTCCACAACCAGGCCATGTAGGGAGCAGCGTCCCCCCAATGTTCAGGGTAGAAGAATATAGTGATGTTGAAGCTGTGGTGGGGGGTTGCGCTGCCTGGGGTCCAATCTGGGACCCACCAATTACTCGCTGCTACTTCACCTCTTGAAGCCCGGGTCTTCAAGCCTGGAAAAGGGGCACACTAGTTAGGACTTCTCTTATAGGGTGGTTCTGAGGATGAAAGCAGGGAACCCAGACAAAACACGCACAGCACCTGGCACACGGTGTAGTTCCAGTACGCGTTAGCCTTCACCGTTATCGCACCCAGACGGACAGATGGGGCAAGACACACACTGCACCCCACCCCAGCACCCTTCCCCATACACAGCACAAAGGAAAAGGCAGGACAACCCGGCCCTCGACATACCCGCATCTGGCCCCGATCCTTACCCTCCCCCTCCCTCCAAGTGCCCAGGAATCCCTCCCTCAGAACCCTCCCACTTTATGCCCCAGACCAGGAAGCCCACCGCCACCCCTCCGTGACCCACGCTCTCCAAGTCACAAAGCACAGAGTCCCTAAGTCGGCCCTAACGAGACGTTCAAAACAAACGTCTCCCCCTTCCCCCACGCCCGTCTGCGGCGTGAGGCAAGTCTGCAGTCGGACTGGCCACCCTCTGCTCCCCGGCTCTGGCTGGACAGGTTGCTTTCCCCACCTCCCCCCTCCACACCCCGATCGTGCCAGAAGCTGGAGTAACTCAACCCAGTCGGCCGAAAGGGGGCGGGGAGGGGGCCGGGCAGAAGGGACCCCCAGGAATCCAGCCCAGTCCAGTCTGGAGGCGGAGGCTGCCAACTGGAAAGGCTTTGAGAGAGGAGCCTGAGGGGGCTCAAGAAAGGGGAACACACACACACACACACACACACGCACACGCACACGCACACGCACACACACACACACACACACCCTGCAATACACACTTTGAGGGAAACTTTCTGAACAATTTCAGAGACCTTGTTTGACAAGTTCCGGAGCCGTCGCAGGGTCTGCAAAGCACAAGTCCCTCGAATGGGACGTCTAGAGCCGCTCCGGTGTAATCGCCCCCCTGCCCCACCTTCTCTGGCCCCTCCGAGCCCGAGGGCCGGCGGCTCTGAGCCCCCGGACTGTCCGAAACTTCGGGTCGGGAAGCTCCGATGGCCCCTCTGTTCCCGTCTGACCAGGGATTTAGACGGGGGTCCCAGGCTGCACGGGCCCATCGCCGCTCCCTGCCCTCCCCACCCCAGACCCACCTCGGGTGCCCGCGGCTCCGGGGGGCAGGAGGGTGAGGAGGAGCCCCCAGCGGCACCAGGCCGCCAGCTCCATGGTGCTCACTGCGGCTCCGTCCCCATGGCTCCGGCTAGACCAGGCGGCGAGGGCGCCGGGCGGGAGAAGGGAGGGGGCTGGGCGCTCGCGCCGGAAACAGCACCCAGCGCAGGGGCGGCCGGCGGCCTCGGGGGGTCTTCTCGGCTCTGTGCGCACGATGGAGGGAACCTCAGCTCCACAACTTCATTCCTGTACTTCCTCGACGCAGCCCTCCTCCTCCACCTCCTCCTCCTCCCGTGATTGGGAGCCAGCGCGCTCGCAGGTCCACCCCCCACCCCACCCCCTCCAACCGCATTCCAGCAAGTCCCTGGGAGTGGCAACTCCCGGCTTCACTTTCTCCCTCTCTCCGCGCGGGCCTGGGTGGCGTTGCTGCCAGCGCCCGGACTCCAGGGTTGCCCGCTGCAGTTCTCACCCGTTTCCATGGAGAACCCCCCAAAGCAGAGGAGGGTGATGGCGCCCCTCCCCCGGAGTCCGGGGCAAACGCTTTAGCCTGCCATTCTTAACTTTCTTTTAAGTTGCAGGTTTTATCTTTAACATTCCTGGCCGTTTGCATCCTGCTCCATCCCATGCCTATTTGTTTTAATATCAAATAATGGTTTTCCTACCGCATCCTCAGGTAAAAATGTTAGTCAAGGAGGGGGATGTGTTGCGTTTAACCTGTGGCTTCCAGGACTCCCTGGCATACCTTCTCGAATCTTCTAGATATCTTTTCCAGTCTGAAAAGCATGCTTTTAAGGGGGTCTACAAGTTTGGGGAGAGAGTCAATTTGGAGAAACCTACATCTCAATCCTTCAAAGAACATCCTTGTTTCTTTACGGGGCACTCAGCACCCAATTCATCCGAGGTTCCTCCTCTGTCCCTTGCCTTTTATTAGTCTGCTTAATTCCACCTCCCCATCCTGCATTCCACCTGGAGCCCCTGACCCAGTTACTAAGACCCGGTCGGGGGTCTCATGGGGGTGGGGATGGAAGGAAGGCGTGTTTTTGTTGGAAATGCCAACAAAATATTGCCCGAGATACACTTATCCTAACAAATTATTTGTTGTTTATCTGAAATTCAAATTTAACTGGGCATCCTTATTTTTATTTGCTAAAGCTGACAACTCTAGTTGGAATGCTCGGCCTTGAGCATGCCTGTGCTGGTCAAGAGGGGATCAGAGGCACCTACTGGGAGCTGCAGAATGAAGGACATTAGCATCTCTTAAACTGCTTCCTTATTCTTAGCGTGGTTCTAGGAAGGCACTTTCACAGTAGGGGACTTGAGAACACGGCGCTCTGAGATCAGAAGGACCTCGGTTCAAATCTCAGTTCCACCACGGGTTAGCTGTGTGACCTTACACAAGCGACTGAGCTTCTCTGGGTCTCAGTTGGCTCACTTGTAAAATAGCATCTGGCACACTGTGCTAGGGGTTAAAGGAGATAATACTCCTGAAGCTGTAAGCACAGTACTTAGCACATAGTAATTGCTCGAAAAGTGGTCTCGGGTTTAGTTATACTGGGACAGATCCAGGTTTTGTGGGACCTGAAGCTTATGAAATTTGGGGGACTCTCTTTAAGAAAAGGAAAGCAAAGTTATAAATACAAAATTAGACACATAAATGCAAATGAGGGGCCTGAAGCTTACCCCTCTTTAACACCATGGTAAGTCCACCTCTGGCTCTAATCAGTGATGATCAAACTGCAGGTCAGTATCCATTAGAAGGTTGGCTGTGAAACCAATTTCAATGATCAGGACAAGTCTTTCTTTCTTTCTTTTTTATTTTATTTATTTATTTTTTAAATTTTTAATTTTTTTTTGTGGTACGCGGGCCTCTCACTGTTGTGGCCTCTCCCGTTGCGGAGCGCAGGCTCCGGACGCGCAGGCTCAGCGGCCATGGCTCACGGGCCCAGCCGCTCCGCGGCACGTGGGATCTTCCCGGACCGGGGCACGAACCCGTATCCCCTGCATCGGCAGGCGGACTCTCAACCACTGCGCCACCGGGGAAGCCTTGTTTTATTTATTTAGTTAGTTTTTTTAAAAAATAAATTTTTTATTTTATTTTATTTTTTTATTTTTATTTTTGGCTGTGTTGGGTCTTCGTTGCTGCACGCGGGCTTTCTCTAGTTGCGGCAAGCAGGGGCTACTCTTTGTTGCAGTGCACGGGCTCTAGGCGCGCGGGCTTCAGTAGTTGTGGCTCTCAGTAGTATGGCACATGGGTTAGTTGCTCCGCGGTATGTGGGATCTTCCCTGCCCAGGGCTCGAACCCGTGTTCTCTGCATTGGCAGACGGATTCTTAATCACTGTGCCACCAGGGAAGTCCCAGTTAGTTAGTTTTTGAGAAATAGAATGGAATAGAAGATTGACTACAGGTAAGTGGGGTAAGGACATGTGTGTCCTGGGTGATGAGGTACAATGGATTTATTCTTTGGATTATAGTCATGAATGTTCAAGAAATACTGCTGTGTATGGGGACACAGTGGCCCTTCGGGATGGGCATCAATATCCCTATTTTCTCTAGGGTTAGAGTTAGAGTTAGGATGAGGGGCAAGGAAACGGAGGCTCAAACACGTTAAACAATTTGCCCAAGACAGTCTCAGGGCTAATGAGGGAAAAGGTGAACAGCCAGCAAAGCCAGCCCCTCACCCTCACCCCATCACCCAGCCCAGGACCTAGTCAAGGTGCTGCTCAGACACACAGCCTCTCAGCCCTTCATGGAGAGGAGACGCGCTCTGGCTCCAAGAGTCACTTGCTGGTCGCACACTGAAGGACTTGCACTGGGTGCCCAAGCTTGAGGCTTCAAGAGGCCGTCAGGGTCTTAGAGTCAGGGTTAGAGATGTCCTGTCTCCCCCGGGCCCCATGCTCCCTGCCATTGTGTTGGGAGGGCTTGTCCTGTCGGGAAAGCTGCTGTGATGGCATCCTTTCCTGAGTCCCCTACTCGGTGCCACCGTCTGTCCTAGAGCCACACTCCTCATCTCACTGAGTCCTCTGGCGGGGTGTTATCTTTCCCCATCTTGCAGAAGAGGAACCCCTTGGATCCCGAGGTAACTGAGCCATGAGACTTTGGCTTTATCCATTCGGCTCCAGAGCCCGGAATCAAGGGTGCATGAACCCACCCTCCCTGCGGGTCCCTGCACAGGAGTTGGAGGGGGGTCCTCCAAGAAATCCGGGCAACTCCTGGCCCCTCCCTCCACAAAGATCCCGCCTCCCCACCCCCTACTCCTGCCTTGGCCAGACAAGCCCACCCTCTCCCGCATCCCAGATCCCAGCAGGCAACTTGGTCTGGAGACAATGCTCAGTCCTAGATGGCTGCTTAGGGAGGCGGAGCCAGTGGGAGTGGGGGCTGGAGTGGGGATGGGGGAGGAGCGGGGGTCAGAACTCACACCCCTGGAGGAGGCTCCAGCGGGGCTGAGTTTCCCAAAGAGAATGAACCCATTCAGAGCCAGGAAGGAAAGGGAAAAAACCTTGTCTGGCATTTGACAAGAGGAAGGGGGGCAGGGGTGGGAGCTGCTGATTCGCTTCTCCCCTCAACTGCCCCTCCAGCAGGGCCTGCCAGGGCAGCCAAGGAAAGGGGATATCTGAGGGACAAAGGCGGGGGGGGTGGGGGTGGGTAGGGGGGTGCCCTCGGGAGGAGAAGGGAGGTGGCCAGGGGACTTCCAGGGTTGCTGGAGGAGCCTCAGAGTTTGCCAGAAGGGTCCCGTGAGGGACCCAGGGAGACAGAGACAACTGCAGAGGAAAGGGGTGGCAGCACACCAGAACTGCCTGAGACGATCTTTGGGTGGCGGGTGCTGGGTCTGCGGGCAGTGGAAGTGACTGCTGGCACTGAAGAGGCAGGAAGGGGCTCTGGCTTAGGGAGGTGACCTCGAGGGGTCAACAGGCTGGGGTCTGGAACCAGCGGCCTGTGAAATGCCAGTCAATCATTGACCAGCCCCCAAGACTGGGGGCACAGGAGGCCGTGTGTGTGTGTGTGTGTGTGTGTGTGTGTGTGTGTGTGTGTGTTGGCACCAGAGTCTCCTCCTCTCTGCCTACCTCACCAGCCAGTCTGCGGTCAGAGGATTGAAAACAGACAGAAAATGGGAGGAGATGCGGTCCACAGTCCGAGGTCCAGGCCACAAACTGGGGCCTACCCCACAAGGCCTCTAGTCTGGGGCATAGTTTGCTGGGGAAGTGTCTGTATTAATTAGTTAGTTGGAAGGAATACCCTGAGAGTAGGCACAAGGCCTCTCTGGGGCCACAGGAGAGTAATCTAGAAGCTTCTGATTAGAAAACCTGTCCTTCCTGAAGGTGGCCTTTTCAGAACACTTGCAACCTAACCTCTGGGGGGCCCCTCTGTGGGCCCAGGATTAGCCCCAGTCCCCAGGTTAGCCAAGGGGCGGGCCCCAAAGGGCACAGCAGACACGCTGGACCCTGAGCGTGCCGATTGCCTCCCTCAGCCCCTCACCCTCGTCTCAGGAATGCAGGCCCAAGGCCTGCGTAGTTTGCCTTCCTCCCTCCCTAGGCTGCTTGTGCTCTGGGCCTCACCTGGCTTTAATGCCTGTGCATGAAGCACCGGGGCCGTCCATCTTGGCCTGTGCACACACAGCTGTCACGGTTTGTGATCCCGTGTCCTGTGCTGTCGGTGTGTTTGTGCTGGCTGCTCACCATGTGTCCTTACTTTCTCTGGGGGTCTGTCCTCAGACGGTAGCTGGGCCGTGCGGCCTTGAATAAGGCTTCGCCTTGCCATCTGAAATATGAGAGAGTTGGACTGAATGGTCCCTGGTCACAGTGTTTTAGGATTTGGCGTGGGGGTCGTGACCCTTTCAACCCCTACACTTGTCCCTTGAAAGCCCCATTGAGTCATCTGTTTGGCAGATTCCAGATTCCTTGTTTCACAAGCACTGGGTCTTCCTGCTCCATTCAAGCCTTCAGGACCCCAAGCTCACCCCACTTGCTTCTGTAGATACAGACCGCTGGGGTGTGAATGAGGACACTCTTGCCTCTGGCTTTTGGTTTGGGGAAGAGGAGGCTAGGAAGCTTCCAGAAGCATAAAGCTAGGGCAATCATGAAATCCTGATCTGGGGGGACAATTCCAGTTTCAGATGATTTCATTCATGGAACCCGCATTGTTTATGCCTGCCTTTCTTTGCCCTTTCCATCCAATCATCTTTAAGATCTATCAATTCCCCTTCCAATACATCTAAGCTTTTCCCATCACCAGTCTAAGCCTCTGTCAGTTCTCAGAGGTGAAAGCGCTGGCCTTTGATCTTCGTTCTACAGCTCTTGCCCCATTTCAATCTGCCCCCTTTTCCCCCACAATACCAAAGTAAATGTTTCACTATAATTCAAAAAGATACATGCACCCCATATTCATAGCAGCACTGTTCACAATAGCCAAGACATGGAAACAACCTAAATGTCCATCAACAGATGAATGGATAAAGAAGATGTGGTTGGGCTTCCCTGGTGGCACAGTAGTTGACAGTCTGCCTGCCAACGCAGGGGACACGGGTTTGAGCCCTGGTCTGGGAAGATCCCACATGCTGCGGAGCAACTAGGCCCGTAAGCCACAACTACTGAGCCTGCGCGTCCGGAGCCTGTGCTCCGCAACGGGAGAGGCCACAACAGTGAGAGGCCCGCGTACCGCAAAAAAAAAAAAAAAAAAAATAAATAAATAAATAAATAAATAAAAATAAAAATAGGGCTTCCCTGGTGGCGCAGTGGTTGAGAGTCCGCCTGCCGATGCAGGGGACATGGGTTCGTGCCCCGGTCCGGGAAGATCCCACATGCTGCAGAGCGGCTGGCCCCGTGAGCCATGGCCGCTGAGCCTGCGCGTCCAGAGCCTGTGCTCCACGACGGGAAAGGCCACAACAGTGAGAGGCCCGTGTACTGCAAAAATAAAATAAAATAAAAAATAAATTAAATAAAAATAAAAAAGTAAATGTTTTAAACATAAATCAGATCATTTCATTCGCTTTGGTGCTAAAACACCTCCTAATGGCTTCCCATTGCCTAAACTCTTCCCTGTGACCCGAGACCTTCTAGAATCTGGTCTCTGGCCTTTGCTTCAGGCTCACAGCCTTCCACCCATGCAGCCTTCTTTTCTATTTTTCAAAGATGCCAAACTTGTTCCTGCCTTAGGGCCTTTGCACTGGCTGTTCCCTCAGCCTAGAACAATCTGCCCCCAGGTGTTAGCAGGGCTGGCTCCCTCTGGTCATGAGAGTTTCAGTTCAAATGTCACTTTCTCAAAAAGTCTCTGACCACCCAATCCAACGTAGCCTCCACCTCCCTCCCCACTCCCTTGCCCTCCCTCCCTCACTTACGTTGTTATCCAATTATATAACTCAATGCTTGTGACTACATGAAATTTTTTTTTTACATTTTCTCTTTCTTTTTAACTGATGACATACACAGATGGCACAAATTTTTCAAAGTACAAGAATAAAAAATATCCCTCACTTCCCTGTTACCCAGACACACAATTCCCCTTCTCCTCAGAGACAATTATTTCCACTTTCTTATATATCTTTCTAGATACAGTCTCTAAAATAACAAACATAATATATACTCTTATTTTTCCTCACATGAGGTGATGTGTAAACACACACACACACACACATACACACACACAGACACACACACTGTTCTTATACTTACCAAAACTATCATGAAGACTTTTCTATGTCAGGACATTATAAATCTGCCCCATTCTTTTTTTTTTTTTTTTTTTTTTTTTTTGGCTATTGAAAATAATGAACAATGCTACCATGGACAGCTTTGTACTTACCCCATTTTGCACTTACGTAGGTATACCTAGAGATTGTGTAGCTATACCTAGGAGAGAAATTGCTGGTTAGAGAGTCTATGTAAATTACCGGACTACAGGTTATGTATATTTTACACAGTGCTAAATGATCCTACCTAGTGATCATACCAATGTGCCTTTACATTAGCAGTGAAATTATCTTAGTCTTTTATTTGATACTCATTTATTGTCTGTCTCCCTCCTCTGACCATGAGAAGGATGGCACCTTGTTCATCACTGTCCCCAGAGACTTGCACATCGTAAACTGCAATACATATCTGATGAATTAGGAACCCTCATTGTAGACTATCTTCCAATTTTTATTCTAAGAATATGGTCAGTTTGCCTATGAGCCCTCAGCACACTATAATGTTTGCTTTGTCTTTCTCCTCCCTGGACTGGGGAGTATTTCTGATTCACCTATTTTTTTCCTAGTGCAATGGCTGACACCCAGCAGGGCTCAGTGAGCCTGAGTTGAAGGAATGAATCAATGACTTTGCAGGCTGTGAGTCACATAAGAAACCAAATGCAAGGTAGGAAGCAGATTAAGCTGAGGGGGCTCTGTGGGGAAGGAAAGGAGGGTCTCTGTGTTGAAAAGTGGGGAGATGGAGAAGCCTGGTAATTGTGTAGGGCTCTTCTGGCAGGCAAAACTCTCAAGAGATGTCCCAGAGAAACAACACCTCATCTCCCGCCAGGACAACATGACAGAGGTCTCCACCGCCCTCTCCACCTCTAACATAGGATTGTTTTCTCCATCAGGTAGCCATGAGTTTTCAAGGACCTATGAAACGTTTGAGACATGAACAAATTTTCAATGTTAGCTCCAAAATACGATAAGAAAACTACAAAAAATTAATATTTATTCAAAATGTACAAAATGTAACAATATGTCAACTATTTACAGCAACTCAATTCAACTATATATAGTTATTTATACATTTCTTTAATGTGGGTGTTGCCACATTTTAGTATGTTTGATATAATATAGGATGAGGCTTCCAAAACTGGAACCTTAAAAGTTTTAAAAGAGCTCTATTTCTACCTTGGTTTTCTCTCAAAGGGAGAATTCCTGCTTTGTCCGTATTTCATCCTCTTCAATCCTAAATTTCCTCATCTTTAAATGGGGATCCTCATAAAAAGTTTCATCCAAGTGTTATAGTAAGGACAAAACAAAATAATGTATTATAAAAGAACTGATCTATCACACAAAATTGTATAAACTATACTTCAATTAAAAACTAAAAAATAAATTTTTAAGATTAAAAAAAAATGGGGTGGCGGCGGCTGAGATGACAGCGGTGGCAGCGGCGACGGCGGCTCTGGAGGCCGCAGTCCCGGTCCTGGCTTCGGCCCCAGCCCCACCATGGTGACGCTCGCTGAGCTGCTGGTGCTCCTGGCCGCCCTCCTGGCCACGGCCTCGGGCTACTTCGTCAGCATCGACGCGCATGCCGAGGAGTGCTTCTTCGAGCGGGTCACCTCGGGCACCAAGATGGGCCTCATCTTCGAGGTGGCCGAGGGCGGCTTCCTGGACATCGACGTGGAGATTACAGGGCCTGATAATAAAGGAATTTATAAAGGAGACCGGGAGTCCAGTGGGAAATACACCTTTGCTGCTCACATGGATGGAACATATAAGTTTTGTTTTAGCAATAGGATGTCCACCATGACTCCAAAGATAGTGATGTTCACCATTGATATTGGGGAGGCCCCCAAAGGACAAGACATGGAAACAGAAGCTCACCAGAATGAGCTAGAAGAAATGATTAATGAGCTTGCAGTGGCGATGACAGCTGTAAAGCATGAACAGGAATAAATGGAAGTTCGGGAGAGAATACACAGAGCAATTAATGACAACACAAACAGCAGAGTGGTCCTTTGGTCCTTCTTTGAAGCTCTTGTTCTAGTTGCCATGACATTGGGACAGATCTACTACCTGAAGAGATTTTTTGAAGTCCGGAGGGTTGTTTAAAAAGCCTTTTCCTGATGATCTGAAACTCATAATTCACTGTTTACCAAACATCTTGGTCATAATAATGTCATTAGTTTCTACGCTTTTATTTTCTAAACTGTACATTCACAGCTTCTGTTTCTTTGTGATTAATAGATATTGGGGAAAACACTTTTTTAGGAAAGTTATAGTGAAAATTTGACATGTGATTGGCATGATTTCATATTTCAGTTCTTTCTCCATATACAGGTCCTTCCAGAACTCAAAGACTGTAAGTGGACTATAGGTGTATAGTCCTTATTATATCTTCTTTCCTTTTGTTTTCATAGTAAAATGCAGTCTGTTCAGGATAGTACTTTACTGATAGTACTTTACTAAAAATGATTGCACTCTTGGGATCCCTTATCCTGCAGTTCATGTCATTAAAGGTTCATTTTGTTGTTGAGTCCTTATCAGAAACAACAATCTGGATCTTGACATTTTCTATCCAGCCTAATGGCAGAGCTCTGTGACTAGAGGATGCTACCAGGTTGGTACTTTTATACTTTGTCTGTCTTGTTTTTGCTTTAAAGATAAGACTTAAACCAACAACCTTTTTCCCCTTTAAAGTTTTACCTTGAACCTTAGAACTCAATCACCTCCACTTAAAATTGTTGACACAAGCAGCTAATAACCATTTTTTGGTTTCTGCCTAACCTTGTAAGAAGTCTCTATTAAAGCCAATTCTCTGGGTGTTGCAGTGAACGGTGGTTCTTTTTCTTTCTGTGCTGGCACATCCACTTTCTCTACTCTTGGAACGGAGGAGGTATGCATTCACATAATTGGAAAAATCTGGATTTCTGAAGCCAAAGGGTTAAAAGCCTCTTGGATTTCTTTGCAGTGATATAGAGCCACTATTTTATTTTTGATCAGTGGCATTTTGGCTACTGTTTAATTAGTGTACTGAGCATTACTGTCAGTACTAGGGTATTTGTTTTTGTTTTTCTTGGGTCTTTCTTTTTTTGGCACATGTGAATTTTGTATAAAACGAAATGACTTTCTCTTGGCCTCTGATGATGGGTTTAAAATTAAAGGAGCATCTAGTTTTGGTGTGGGGATGATCCAGGATTATGTTGTGACTGATGTATATTGATTACTTGTACATTTGTTTTGGATCTTTGCAAGGGGAAAACTACAAGTAACGAGTTTTATATAATTAATTTAAATTTGTTACAGGTTTTCATGTTCAGGATAAACAATTTTTCAACCTTGGGTGAAAATACTTGCAACAGTTTAAGGTGACTGTGTTTTACCTTAGGACAACTGTTGCATGCCAATTTGTGTGCGTGTGTGTGAAAACACTTCAAAATTGAGTAAAAAGATGTAAATTTAAAATTGGTTGTGTATCTAATCTGCCCCAGGCCCAGTAAATAAACAATTCTTTAAAAAAAAAAAAAAAAAAAAAAGAACCGATCCATCAGATGCAAAGTAGTATTAGCACTCTATTGTTTTCCATCAGCTCCTGGAGGGCTGAGTGGTTGTTTTGTTCATTTCAGCTTTCCAATCAGTATCAACTGGGTGCCCAACTCCAGGGGACACTATTCATGTTATATTTAACTGGAAGAGACACCATTCACAGAAAATATAATGTGAATGAAGCACCCCTGAGCGCCATTCACAGAACATACAACATGAATGGTGCCTCCTGGAGTTGTGCCTTGCCACCTTGGTGCTAGGGCTAAGTGCTCAGGAAATGTTTGCCAAACGAGTGAATGAATAGAATCCAAATCCAATTTTACTTCCAGCTCATTTCACCTCCCAAGATAAAAAGCTGACCAGGGGTGAAGAGAGTGGAGAGGAGGAAAGGCAGTCATTAATCTACACACACACTAATTATGCATCTAGCTACAAGGCGTCAATGCTCCAATGAGACGGGTGTGTGTGTTTGTGCTGGTGGTAGTGTGGGGAGGAGGGGTGATACCAAAGCGAGTGTTCTCCTATTCCCAAAGATCCTCCGGTTAATTTTTCTTGAAACAGGACACCTCTCCTATCTCAGCGTGGTCTGAATCACACTGGTGATTTGACAGCCCTGGTTTGGCGCCCAAATTCTTTCGATGAATTACGTTGTTCATTTACTTAAAAAAACAACAAACACAAGAGCAAAAACAAAAACAAAAAAACAACGCGTTCTTAGCGAGCGCCTACCCTGAGGCAAATTCTGTACTAGTGCTGGTAGTAGAGTGGTAAACAAGACAAAGAGACCACTGTATGTTATAGCACCCTCCAGGTGTTATCACCCCCAGAAGTAGTGTTTAAGTTGAGACTAAAAGAATCAGCAGGAGTGATACAGACGAGGTAGAGCCACGGGGCTTGAGAGACATGACCCCTTGAGGGGAGTCTGGGGCAGACGAGTGAGGGAGACCAGTAGCCAGGGGCCAGATCGTGCAGGGCTTGTGGGGTTATGATTTTATCTTGAGGCAAGTGGGAGCCAGTAAAGAATTTTATGAAGGAGGATGACATGGTCAAATTTGAATTTTTGGAAATAGAGCATGGGCTGGAGGGGTTTAAGTAGAAGTAGGGGGATGTGTTAAGAGGCTAATGCGGCTGCCTCGGCGACAGACAATGATGTCTTTAACTAGGGTGGCGGTGCCAGTGGAGATGGAGTTAAATGGACAGTTCCGGGTACATTAGGGAGTGGAAACCCGACAGGGCTGGGGACAGAAAACTAGCCTTAAAGAAAACTAGCCCTACCTGAAATAAAGAGGCCCTGGAAAAGAAAGAAGACGGATGTTGATAAAATACCACTTTATTTTGCTTCTTAACCCACCTGGTGCCCCCCCTCCCCTAACCCTGACGTCTGTTACATGCAGATAACATTAAGGCGAGGGGCGGGGCAGGCGCCCAGAAAAATCCGGGAACGTTTATTTAAACTGAGGTGGACTTCAGCGGAGAGTAGATGAAAGAACACAAGGCACTTCCGGTTACTCCGGAAGTGGACTCCTAAGCTCCTCCGCCGGCGGAGGGCCAGGGTGAAGGGATGGCTGGGCGAACGGTGCGGCTGGTGCTGCTGGTTGGGGCAGCCGCACTAGCAAGCGGCTCCCAGGGCGATCGCGAGCCGGTGTACCGCGACTGCGTGCTGCAGTGCGAGGAGCGGAACTGTTCGGGGGGCGCCCTGAAGCACTTCCGCTCCCGCCAGCCAATCTACATGAGCCTAGCAGGTAAGCCCCACCCCGCGGTAGGCCCCGCCCATTTGACTTGCCCTGCCCTTTTCGACCCCGAAGACCACTCTGCAATCTGTACCTTAGTTCCTCCCCCGGGTCCATTGTGAGTGTGAATGAGTGGAGCCCCAGAGTGATTAGATAGTCTGTCAACCAGGAGCTTCATTTACTTTTTATTTAGTGAGTCAAATGGGCATTTACTACCTCCTGGGTACAAAGACCTGGAAGGACACTGAAATCAGACCAGGGTCCTGACTTCGGGGCTCACAGTCCCCAAGGGGACTTTAGCCTTCGCAAGTGCAAGGGAGAGGATGATTTGAGCCCCAAAGGACTCTTAGATTAAGTAATAGGGAGGAAGGAATCGTTTCTGGCTTTGAGGAGGTGGGGGCAGTGATTATCTTGGAACATTCTCGAGAGGAAGGGCTTCTGGATGGATGCATTAAATTTAGGCCTGTGGCCATAGTGGGCACTTACTTTGTGGCAGGTGTCAAAATAGTTATTTTTCACAACAACCCTTTGAGGTCAATTCTCTTAACCTGATTTTTGCAGATGGGGAGACTCAGAGAGGTTAAGTGTCCTGCCCAAAATCACACAGCCAGTAAGTGGTGAAGTGGAGTTTTTAGTTCTGGCCTGTTTGACTACACGTTTCTTCTCTTTACTATCCCTTTGCATACCAGACAGAAAGAACCGAGAGTGGAGGCCCTGGACAGATATGGACACATCCAGCAGCTTGGTTTACTCAGGGAGAAGGGTGCATGAAAAGGAGTAGTGGGAAATAAAGTTAGAAAGGCAACATGGGGCCTTAAAAGTCAGACTGAAGAATCTGGGCTTCATTTTCATAGATGGGGTGTAAAATGGCAAGGGTTTCTCCCTGGTGAGTGAGAGAAAATCCTGTGTTCAGGAAAGGCAAATATAAACCCAGGTATCCACAGATGAATCCATCAGATGCCAAAGTCTCCATCTTGGGTGAAAGGAAAAGAGAAGAAACATCTCTCCTTGCTCACTGTACACTCCTACCCCCTAAAACACACACACACATGCCTTTCCCTTATGTATATTTTACACCATCTCTCATCCATCCAAGCAGGAAGCTAGAGTTTTCTGATTTCTTCTGGTTCTGTCCAACCTGCAGGACCTCTTGGCCTGTGTTTGAGTTTGGGCCCCATTCGAGCTCTCTCTGTGCCTCCCCATGCTGGGGAGTTCACCAGGCCATATTTATCTGTTTCAGGCTGGACCTGTCAGGATGACTGTAAGTATGAGTGTATGTGGGTCACCGTTGGCCTCTACCTCCAGGAAGGTCACAAAGTGCCTCAGTTCCATGGCAAGGTGAGTTGGAGGGTCAGGGTAGGTAGATGATGGGGGTAAGATGCCTCTAGTTGGACCACACTGTCCAAGCAGGCCAGGGTGTGGGGTGATGAGTGTGTGTTTGGGGCAGGTACCTGTTTTTCTCAAAATATGCTTGTTATCATCAGATGGGAACAATGTGTCCTGCCTCTGGATTTGAGGATCTGGGAGGCTTTGGAGTCTCCTCAGGGAGTGGTCCTGGGCTGCTTAGGGTGGTTGAGATGCCCACCTTGCTACAAAGACAAATTCCCTGAGCATCCCCCTGGCACACTTTCTGTTGCTTCTTCAGTAGGAGTCTGGATTAAAATAATAATACCCCCTCAGATTGCCCAGCGAGACACAGTTTGCTGATGCCTTTTGATCCAATACGATCTTGTTCTAGAGTGTTGAGGTTGGCAAGAATTATTCTCCCCAGTTTGTCACAGAGTAAGCTGAGGCTCAGAGGGCCGTGGTTAGTGGTAGAGGAGGGATTAGGACCTGTGTCTTCTAGATGGCAGGTCTGTGCTATTTCCACCAGGCCATGCTGAGCCATCCACACTGCCCCACCTGGTCTTCCCAGTGCTGTGAATGCTGTCCAGGATAGAGGGATAACCCTCAGCCAGGGACTGCAGGGGAGCTTGTTGATCTGAAGAGGGACTGCCCCTGAGGCTTTGGCCAAGGTCCAGAGCTGTGGAGCCGGCCGGGGGCCTGGTGATGCAGCAGGTCAGGCAGAGGTAGGTTGGACCAACTGGGCGTTGCTTGCTCCTCAGGCCCCCTCCATGTGCTCCTTTTTCAGTGGCCCTTCTTCCGGTTCCTGTGCTTCCAAGAACCAGCTTCTGCTGTGGCCTCTTTCCTCAATGGCCTGGCCAGCCTGGTGATGCTCTGTCGTTACCGCACCTCCGTGCCAGCCTCATCCCCTATGTACCCCACCTGCGTGGCCTTCGCTTGGGTAGGTAACCTGGCAGGATTCCTGCTCGACACCCTCACCCAGGAACGAGGAACCCTTAGAGCCCCATTATCACCCACCTAGCTTCCCCTCTGTTTTCCAGGGTTAAAGTTGCAGCTATGGGATGGTCGAGCCTGGGGAGAACAGGGAAGGTGCTGAATCAGGCCTTCCCTTTCTAGCAATGCCTAGGTCAGGCTGTTTGAGAGAGGGCAAGAGAGGAAAGAAACATTGTTCTTGTCCTGAAGCAGGAAGCTGCTAAAACACCCAGCAGGGCAATTTTCAAACACAGAAGGGAGATGGGTGGTAGGGAGCATGCGGGGACCACAGGTCTTTCCAAGGACCCCTCTGGAAGGTTCAAAGCACTGTCCACCCCAGCTGAGGCCTGGAGGCAGTAGCAGCCACAGCACTCCATCTAGAGTTCAGTCTGGTCTTAGACCATCCCTGGAGAAGCTGAAATATGTTCCGAGTATCCAGAGAGGGCTCTGAGCTTCACAGAATGGCTGGTCAGAAGAGCCCGCATCCAGAGCCTGGAGTTGTGTGAGAAGCAGGGACTGTGGTACAGATAGGAACCACAGGAGCCTTGGGGAGGGTGTGAGAGTAGGAGGTGGCAGTGGATGTCTCTGGAGCCGAGCTACCACTGTAAAGCCTTAGGGACACAGCCCACACTCACTCACCTTCCTGCCATCAAAGCAGACACTCGTTCATGTACTGAGCACCTGCTATGTGCCAGGCACTTTGTTGGGTGCAGGAGATCCACAAGTATATAAAAACAGACAGGTCCCTGCCCTCTGGTACTAATCACATAAGCACACAATTGAATATAAAAGGACAGCTATGAACAAGTGCAGTGGAGGATAGATGTGTGCTGCTGTCGGGGTGTGTGATGGGGTCTAGACCAGTACAGGGCAATCCAGGGAAGCCTTCCCTGAGGAAGAGGTGTGTGAGGTCATGTCAGAATGGTGAGTGAATGTGCACTGGCAGGACAGAGTGCAGGTTATATGAGGACCTGAAAGGCCAGGAGGCCGACCAGGCAGGAAGCTGGGAGGGGGTGTGAGGCGGGTGGGCAGCTGGGCAGCAGGTGGAGCCTGGAGATGGATGGGGATGGAGAGCCTGGAAGGCACAGTAACACTTAGATCTCGACTGTCGAAGCCTCACGAAGCAACGAGGGTTGGAGAGAAGGGGCTTCGTGAATAGATTTGCTATTCTGGCTACTGTGTAGAGACCAGGTTGGAGCGAGCAGGAGTAGATGTGGGGCCTAGTTGGTAATTTTAGCATAAGGCACAGTAGCGAGACTAGAGAGGTGGCCTGGGTCTTGGGAAGGAAGGTATTAAAGAGAAGTATGTTTGAGCTGTGTTTTGGAGGTGACATTAAAATTTTTTAAATGTATTTATTTTACAAACAACTACATAGCTGTTACTGTGTGCCAGGCACCATTCTAAGCATTTTATAAATATTAACCTTGTTAATACCATAACAAGCTTATGAGGTGGGTAGTATTATTGTCCCCAGTTTACAGATGAGGAAACCAAGGACTGGAAAGGTTAAGTAATCTGCCCCGGAGCCAGGGCTTGAATCTAGGCATCTGGCTCCAGAGTCTACACTCTTAGCATCTTGGCTGTGTGGATGACCCCTGTGCTTCTGCTTAGGAGACAGTGATAGAGCCTGTGGATGCGGTCACCAGGGGGGAACTTGGTGAGAAGAGAAGGGGTCTAGGATGGAGCCTCGAGGAACCCCAAAACTTAATGGCTAAATAGAGGAGGATGAGCCAGCAACAGAGACAGAAGGAGTGGCCAGAGGGGGAGGTGGAAAGTGAGGCCGTCGTGTGGTTGGGGGAGCCCTGGGACAAGGACAGGAAGGAGAGAGCAGGCCATTCTCCTGAATTCTGCTTCAGTCAAATAAAATGAGACTGAAGGCCGCCCCTAGATCTGGGGACCCTGAGCTCTCTGAGGACCTTGGGGACAGTGATAGTGTTGGGGTGCCGGAAGTCCAGGCCAAACCTCAGACTTGAGAGATGGGGATCGGAAGCAGGGCCGCAAGGAGGCTGTCGAGCCTCGGGGTGATGCAGCTCCTCCCTAGCGCTTCCCATTCAATAGATGTTCATAATTTTTATCAGTTATGGAACACAGATTGCGTGACGGGCATGGTCCTCAGTTCTGTACATACATTTTCTCACTTAATCCTTGTAATACCACTGTGAGCTTTGTGGAAGGCTCAGAGGAGGGAAACCCTGCCCCAAGTTAACAGCTAACAAGGTAGTGAGTAGTAGAGACAGGCTGGCACCCAGGGCTGTCTGGCTCCAGGGCCCGAGCACCTAGTCCCTCTCTGGGCTCTCTCCATGTGCTGTGCGAAATGCTTATGGAGCATCTGCCGTGGGTGGAGAGAGGGGTTAGCACTTGTGGTAGCTGAAGCCCCTGCGCCAAGGAGCTAAGCCAAGCGGGAGGTCCAGGTCCTGCCAATCTGGGTGGCAGGATGGAGGCAGAGGTGAGGAGGGCTCAGGGAGAGAGCTTTGGGAGCCGTGAGGTGGGGAGATCATATCGTCCGGGGGAGAAGTCTTTCAGGGAAGCCCAGAGAGGAGGAGAGGCTTCATCCGGGATTCGTAGGCCTGGTCAGGCTTAGACGTGTGCACATGGCGGGAGAGGAGGTTAGATTCCAGCATTCCAGGCTGGGGGCACAGCAGGAGCAAAGGTGCAGAAGCTTGTCAGTGTGGGGCCTGGACAGGCAACCTTGGGAAGGTCAGCCTGACCACAGCGTGGCTGGGTGAAGGGGCGGCGAAGGGGGGTGAGATGAAGCAGAGAGGGCCCCACGTGCCAGGCTGAGGGGCAGGGGCTCTTGTGTAGGCAGGGGCCTGGCATCAGCCCAGCCTGTCACAGGCATGGGTGGGATACAGCCACCACTTCCTGTTTTAGGCGTCACACGGAGAAGGGAATTTGGTCCTGGCCAAGAAAGCAGGAAGGGTGGGGAAACTGAGGACAGTCCACCCGTCCCCTTTCCCTTGGGGCTCTTCCAGGGACACTGCTGCCTGGCTCACGGCTTTACTGCCCCCCCCCGCCCCTGCCCCTGTTAGCACAGGACAGCCCTGCCTGATCTCTCTGAACTAAACTCAGAGCCTCCTTGGGTAGACGTGCTGGTCTGAGGGTCCCAGCCTTCGTCTTCACGACATGCGCCAGAGGCCAGTGGTCACTTCACAGCTCTTGCCTTGATCTCCCTGTTTCTTGGGTCTTTCATCTCACTGGCATCTGCCACTCAGCTTCCTTCTTGGTGAGGATCATACCTCCCAGGTGTACCCTGCCGTCCAGCGTGACCAGGGACCCTTAGGGACAGATCAGGAGATGTTAGCTTGAGAGAGGACAGATACCTGGGGCCTGTGTCACAGGGCACCCGACGGGATGTGGTGTCCTGGGACATGAGACCCCCTGCGTGCCACCAATTGGCCCTTGAGGGACACAGTCTCCGTGCCCACACTCCCTTTGATGATCCAGTTTGGATTTTACACTTGATCTTTAGTCCCATGTATGTTTGCAAGTGCGAAGGATCCCAAGCTCTGTGGAGGGTGTGGCAGTGGACTCTGTCCTGGGCTGGGTTTTCTGGAACAAGTGGGGCTCCTGATTTCTGGTGGGGTGGGGTGGGAAGGCCCCCCCACCTGCTCCAGCTAAGCTCTTGGGGAGGGGAGTGGGTCTCAGTGTTTTTCTCTGGGAATTAGCAGAGCTAATGAAGCTTTGGCACAAGAAGTCAGCCCCTGCCTTGACACTTAGACCTGGACTTAGGGTGGGCAGCAGCCGGGCTTTGGAGGAGCCCTCCAAAACTCTGCCCTCCACAGACCTTTGACTTCGTGGAATCAGGGGCCCCTGCTCTCTGCCAAAGCTGCCAGGCCAGGCCAGTGCCCCTTCATCCAACAAAGAAAGGTCCTCAGGATGATTCAGGGAGGTGGGGACTAACTGTACCCTACCTCTGCTGAGGAAACTGTGAGAAGAGACAGGTTAAGGCTACAGCAGAATGGTGGCTAGACTTCAGGAAGGACTTCCCTACGGTCAGATAAGAGCCAGTGGAACAGGCAATGGCAGGCAATCAAGGGGTCCTTTTTGATGGTGGAAAAAGCCCCCCTTCTCTAGTCTCTATCCACTTCTCGCCCACTTCTTCCTCAGGAGTGAACTGGGGCCAGCTTGCCCTGCCTGAGGCCTCTGGGGGGGGCCCAGGATGGCAGCAGGCATCATAGTTAACATTCTGCCTCCCCCACTTCTGAGACACCGAGCTATTTAAAGACCCACTTGTCCCCACCTCGGTGGTGTCAATGACAGCCCCGAGCGCTGGGGCTTAGTACTGGGGTCGAATTCCTGACAGATCTGGCTCACTTGGCATCCAACCAGTTTCACGGCTGTGATATTTTTGTCTCAATTTTCCTATTTTCCAACAGACTGAAACAGCCTCCTGCTCTCCCTCCGCCCAGCCTGCCTTGTCCCCCACCAGTTCCACCCTCGTTGGCAACCTGCCCCGCCTCCCCCTTTCCTCGGTGTTTACGCAAAGTTCTTGGTGTCCATCGCCCTCCTGGCCTGTCTGATTGACCAGTTATCCCCCACCGGCCCCCATTCTACTCAGGCTCGGCCGAGGAGTCTGGGAGCAGCCGTACACTTGGGCTGTCCCTCCCTTCGCTTGAGTCTTGATGACAAACTCGAGTGAAGAGAAGTAGCATCTCTTCGGTGCATCCTGGTGGGGTAGTGGCTCAGGAGCAGGGACGAGGGGCCTCTTCCTACAGCTGAGGCATCTGCGTTCTGGGATCAAGAGACCCTGGGGCCCTGTGGTTTGCCCTGGAACATTGTGACCTTTGCGGGGGTGGGTGTGTGTGTGTGTCAGGTGAAGGGAAGTGGTAGGGGGTCAGTCCCTGGACATGATGAAGGAAACTGACATTTCTGGGTCACCTAGCGTGTGCCAGGCCACAGGAACAGCCACCACTTACTGAATGGCTTCTTTGTGCCCCGTATTTTGCAGACATCGTCCTCACAACCCTCTTACGCAGTGGATGCTATTATTAACCCCGTTTTGTAGGTGAGGCAGCTGAGGCTCAGAGAAGCTCTTATTTGTTCAAGATCACACAGCTGTTTAGGGGCCGAGGCAGAACTTGAACCCAGAGTCCATCTCCTTACGGAGGCTCCAGACATCCTGCCCCGAGCCTGGAACTATGGGATGAGCCTAGGCAGTTGTGGGGAGACCACCCCTTCTTGGCCTAGACCTCCCTGGCCGGCAGGGAGAATGGGAGGCAGACTTGGGCTCTTTGGCCTCAAGTCTGTGAAGTGGTGTGAGGATCCCACACTGGTCAACAAGGTGGGGAGAAGTAACTCCTAATGTTTAACCCTGTTCCTGGGCACTGTGCTGTACACTGTACTTGTATTGCTCATTAAATCCTTATCAATACTATGATTATTCCCATTTTACAGATGAGAAAACTGAGGCACAGCAAGGCTAAATAACTTGCCCAAGGACACACAGGAAATGCAGAGGCAGGATTTGAACCCTGGCAGTCTGGCCCTAGGGTCTGCATTTTTAATGACACTATCTCCCAAGTCTGTGGAGAGGGTCAGAAGAGGAGCCCCCCATAAAGGGACACTCCCCAGGGGAGAGGGGACTTTTCAGGGGTGCAGAGTCCAGGCTTCAGGTGGGTCTCTGTGAGTGGAAGGCCCCCTGGGGAGGCGGTTGGACAGGGGACCAGGCCGCCCCCAGCCTCATGCCATAGAGCTAAGCCCTAGCCCTGTGCATCCACCCCAGCCCCCGGCCACCACTTAGCTCAGTCCTCCTGTCACCTCCCCCTTCCTGCCATGGGTGACAAGGAGGCCTGGCTGGCTGCCATTCCCTGCTGCCTTCCCCACCACCTCCCCCTCACGTTGGCTCCAGGGCTACTCCTCCCCAAAGATGTCCCTGTTCCTCGCCTGCCCAGGAGACCTGGCCCATGGGATCGCCTGGGCCCCGTCTCCAGCCCCGGGCCTGCTTCTCTCCCCACGCTGACCCTGAGTATCCCAGACTCTGCTGTGGAAAACGACCCGTTTTCCAGCCTCCGGACCATGCCTCCACTGCTGTCTCTGGGGAAGGAGCAGCACCAGGGGTGGGACAGGACGGCTGTCCTCAAAGGAGGAAGCAGCCTGACCTGGACTGGTCACCTGACAGCAGGGCTGGAAAGGGGACAAAGGATCACTGTGACCAGCCCCTGATTTGTCCCGGGGGAAGCTCGGGCCCAGAAGGACAAAGCCTGTGCCCAGGTCATGAGAAGCATAAGCAGCGAGAGTCAGCCCTGGACCCAGGCCAGACAGGCTTACAGCGGCCTCCCTGAGCCTCCAGACACTGCCAGCTTTGCAGTAGAGCCCAGGCCTCCAGCCCGTCGCTCTTCCCATTTCCTCATAAGCCCCCTCGAGCCTGCATTAGGGAGCTCATCCCACCCTCTGACCTTGCTGCTGCCTACCGGACGGAGAGTGGCTTTTTACCCCGCTCCCTCTGTCCCCTGCCTGGCCAGTTTTCCTGGTGTACTGGACCCCACTGAGCAGCTCCGGGCCTTTACCCGTCTCTGGCAGGCCTGTACCACCCTAGTGCATCCATCCCCACCTCCAGGGCATTCCAGGCCAGACCTTGGCTGTTTCTCCCTTTGACTGGTTTCCCAGCCCTCCAGTGTGTGTATCTCCACCCCAGCCCACCCTTCTTTCAGTACGTTGGGCTTCTGCTGTGGACACAGCAGTCCCTGAAAAACATGCCAGCGCCAACTCCCACAAGAGGTGGGCCTCATTTGCAAGGTGATCTGTGCTCTCTCCTGGCAGTTAGTTTCCAGGAGGAAAGGCCTCCAGCGTTCCCTTGGGCCCTTGCCCGCCGCTGCCCCTCCAGCCCCGCTCCTCCCCTCCTCCCAGAACTCGGAGCAGCAGCCACTGGCCTGGCGGGTCGGGCCGGCCCAGCCGGGAGGAGGCTGGGCTCCGCTGGCCAGGCGCCTCCTCAGAGACTTGGCCCCAGTGGGATCTCCTTGATCTCCCTCCCTTGCTTGCTTGCTCTGGACACACCCCAAGCTGGCTCGAGCCCCTCCACCCCACCCACTTCATTCCCGCCCCCAGAGGCTGAGGTCACTGGCTCACCTGGCCCGGGTGGGGCTGTCATCATCACCTGCCAGTTGGGGGAGGAGGTGAGGTCCCCCGGGGGCTGTTGTCTTAGCCACTGAGTAACCAGGGAACTTGACTCTGCTGGAACTGGTTCCCAGGCCAGGCCGGAACCTGTGGAGGCTGCAGCCCCCGTGGCCTTGGGGTTTCAGGGTGGTGGGAAGCTGAGCCTGACGGCCCCGGGCTGGGTGGAGGTGGAGGGACACGGGTTTGTCCAGTCCATGGGCTCCAGGGCCCAGGGGAAGCATGTTTCTCAGCTCTGTAGATCCCTTTCCCCACAGTGAGATGGATGTGAGCCCTCTGGGGGGTCTTCCCCACCTTGGGGCACCACACTCACCAGCCACTTCCCTCCTCAGGTCTCCCTCAATGCTTGGTTCTGGTCCACAGTCTTCCACACCAGGGACACCGACCTCACAGAGGTGAGCGCCCTCCCACTCCAGTTTGTGCTGGAGACAGTCCCCAGCGGAGCCAGGAGCCGCGGGGCAGAGCTGGCTCTTGGTTCTCTCTTAGTTCTCGTCCTGACTCGGTTTACGGAACACTTGCTCTGTGCTGGGCCTTTTAAACCTATTCGTGCACTTGAGCCTCACTTGACCCTTGTGAGGCGGGTGTGATTATTGGCTCTTCGTCACCGATGCGGCAGCTGAGCCTTGGACGGGGTGAAATCACTCGCCCGGCATCATGCAGCCAGTGAAGGGGTGCAGTCCACACTTGAGCCCACAGCTGCTGAACTCCAGACCACGCTCTGAATTCTGCGCATGCTCTTACGTTCTGGAGTCTTGGCGGGCACCCTCTACCGATACCTCTAAAGCCTCGCTGCTGAGCACACTTTTTTTTTTTAATTGTATAATGTGAATACAAGGGTCAGTCTATTGAATTCAGGCATGAAACAGCGATAGACAAAAGGAGCACGAGACACGTCCCCACCAGCCATAGGCCTAGGACTCCCACGTTAGACTCTGGCTGGGCCTCTGCCACCCCTCCCTGCCCCCATCCCTAGTGGGTCCTCTCTGGAGCCTGCCCTCCACGAAGCCTTGTCTCCCGCCTGTTGCCCACACACTGGTCCCTCATCCAGCTCTCCTTGTCCTCAGAAAATGGACTACTTCTGTGCCTCCACTGTCATCCTACACTCAGTCTATCTGTGCTGTGTCAGGTGAGCCCGCCTTGGCTGCTGTGGGAGCAAAATCAGACCCTGGGGGCAGAAAGGGGTCACCAGTCTCTCCGCTGGGGGTGCTGTCCCAGGGCTTTCATCTCGCACATGCATACGCTCCAGACAGCTCTGGATAGGGACCCTGTGGTGGGACCAGGGGCCCTGGCTCTTTCCAAGGAGGTTGGCAAAGGCCCCCAGGAATTGGAGGCCTGCCCTGCTAGCCCGTTTTGATGGGGGAGGGGGCAGCGGCTCCCCCACACTGCTGCTGGGGTGAGGGGACGCTTCAGGGAATGCTGCTGCGGGGACGGGTCACCCTACCTCTGAGCAGCTCTGGGTGGCGGGGCAGGACCGTGGGGCTGCAGCGCCCGGCCGTGGCCAGTGCCTTCCGGGCCCTCCTGCTGCTAATGCTGATGGCGCACGTCTCCTACCTGAGCCTCGTCCGCTTCGACTATGGCTACAACCTGGCGGCCAACGTGGCTATCGGTGAGGCGGGACAGGGTCTCTGGGGGGGCTGGACCATCTGCAGAGCTGCTGGCTTGGGGTGGAGGTGGGCATTGGTGCTGTTCCCAGAGGAGGAACTTCTCGAGAGACCCTTAGGGGGAGGGAAGGGGAGAGGATCGGGGGTGGGAGGGGGGGGTTGGGAGGAGCCCCTGCGGGGGGCCCTGGGGTCACAGAGCTTCCTTCGCAGAGAAGGAGGTCCGGGAATGAGCCTCTCCCCGCCCCCACCCGCACCCAGGCCTGGTGAACGCGGCGTGGTGGCTGACCTGGTGCCTGCGGAATCGGCAGCGGCTGCCCCACGTGCGCAAGTGCATCGTGGTGGTCCTGCTGCTGCAGGGGCTGTCCCTGCTCGAGCTGCTAGACTTCCCGCCTCTCTTCTGGGTCCTGGATGCCCACGCCATCTGGCACGTCAGCACCATCCCTGTCCACGTCCTCTTCTTCAGGTGGGTACTCCTCCCTGCCTAGTGCTCACCTCCTCCGTGCCCGTCCTTGCCTGCTTCTTAGAGGCCTCCGTGCACTGGTCACCCACTGCCCGCTCGCCGCAACACCCCACCCAGCCCCCAGGGGACGCTCTCAGAGCTGTGCCTCAGTGGGCTCCTCCCTCGGCCCACAGCTTTCTGGAAGATGACAGCCTCTACCTGCTGAAGGAATCAGAGGCCAAGTTCAAACTGGACTGAAGGCCCTGGAAGCGGGTCTGCCCTCTTGGCGGCTCTGTCCCTCCCTGCTGGCTCCCCTTCCCCGCCCCGTCCCCGCCCCAATCCTTGAGATGCCTTTTTTTCCTTTTAGCATCTTGAACTTGGACATGGAGGGTGTGGGACCAGAATCATGTAACCTGCCCACCCCCCTGCTCACCCCCACATGGCCCTCACAGTTCTTGGTGTCAGTTCAGACCTGGCCTCATAACACCTGGGGCTGGAAAATGGGCAACCCCTCCGGTCCCTGGAGCTGAACTGGGCTGGAACTGTGTTAGCTCCACCGAGAGGAGGGCTGCCTCTCCCTCCCCATCAGCTTCCTCCTCCCATCCCCTCACTGCCTGGGTGGTTCCCAGAACCCTCTGTCTAGCTGGGAGACCAGGTACCACAGGCCTTTGGGGATATAGTGGGGTCCCCTTCTGTTACCCCCATGCCCTCCTCCGGGGCACCACTAGGTGGCACTAGATGCTTGCTCTTTGGCTGCCCAAGTTTCAAGGCAGGTCTCAGTCTCCCCATGGGATCTAGAGGGACCAAGCTGTTGGGATTGGGGAGCAGCCTCACCCAGACTATTGCCCCATTCAGACCCCCAGGAGGCCTCACCACACTCCCTCTTCGGGGCCAGGACCCCAGAGAACCCAGGACAGGAATCCCTTTGGCCCCTGTGCTGCTGTTCTGGTTGGGAGCCCGCATGTGAGTGCGTAAGGGAGACCAAGTGTGTAGGTGATGGGATGGTGGACACCGGCCTGGGGTGTGTGGGATGCTGGGTGGGGCAGTGTGTGTGAGCATTGGCCTTGTGCAGTGTGGAAAGCGGGGGTGTATGTGAGTGGTTTTGAAGTGTGGTGTTGGGGGGCAGGCGGGTTAGTGTGGGTTAGGGGAACGTGCAGAGACTGAGTGGAGGTGCAGGGGAGTGTGAATGCCACACAGTGGGGGGGAGAATCAAATCATGTCGACAGCCATTTACTGAGCACCAACCCTATACACAGCCCCAGGCCAGGCAGAAAGCCAGGGTGTCCCCAAGATCTGGCAGGGGTGAGGGTGTCCAGGCTGCATGCGTGTATATGTGTTCCTTTCTTTTGCCCCCCTCTTTACGAACCTCATTGGGTTTCTGCACAGCCCAAGATCTCCCCCAGAATCAGCCCCTTGGGAGGCAGAGGGAGGAAGAAAACTGGGGATCCTCCTTGCCTAGACATGGTTGGCCAGCCCCTACCCCAGCGCCCTGCCTGCTAAGCCCCTTTGCCACTGCCTGACCCAGGGGAGGGCGGGGGCAATCTGAGGGCGGAGGGGAGAAGGCTTTGGCTGGGTCTGGTTTCTGATCTTCCCAGAGGCAGGCAGGGGCCGTGCTGTACCTACACCCTGGTAAAGGTGACCCCTGCCCGTTGCCAGCAGCCATAGCACATCCCCGCTCCACAAGGACAGAACGTGGAGCTGCAGAAACTTTCCATCCAAAGGCAGAGGCTCTGTGACTGCAGCAAGGAGTCTGGAGTCTTGCTTGTTCTCTGCCCTCTTGCCTCTCCCTGGGGGTAAGGGTGCTGAGCTAGGGCTCCCACCTCAGGGACTTGGATGACCTGTAACTTCTTTTGATACTAAGAACTATTTTAAGGTAGGAGGGTGGCAAGGGACATTCTTAATAAACCAATTCTCAGACTCACCTAGCCTTTTCCGGCTCATTTGTGTAAGTAGGGTGGGCTGGAGGGAAGAAGACAGAGCTGGCTGGAGGCAAGAGGCAGATGGCGTCTCTACCTGGGCCCGTGGGAGTGGGGATGGCAAGGACCAGATTCAGGGCAACAGCGGATCTGGATGGAGCTCCCGTCCCGCCCGTAGTGGGGGCTGGGCGGGGCTGGTGCCTGTTCTTCCCCTCTGACTTCCCTTGGCCTTTGGGCCTGGATTGTAGCCCCACCCCCTGCGCGTTCTCCTAATTATCCCCCTTCACCTCCCCTCCTGGGCTCCGCTAAGTGCTAAGCTCCCCTACTATTTATTTGTTCCTAACCTTTCCGAGCTTCACCTGCAAGCAGGGTAACAGGACCTGCTGCCGAGTGTGAGGACTGAATGGGCCTAGCAGGTGCCTGGTGCACGGCAGATGCTGAATGAGTTTCCTCTGACCCTGGCTTTCCTTAGTTTGGGAAGAATGAGTGTACGGAAACCTACCTTCATGGAAGCTTCTGGAAAAAAGGCCAGGGTTGATGCCTCCCATACGCCCACAACACAAGAGAGAGCTCTGGGCCCTTGTTGCTTCCCAGGAGAGCCACAGACTGAACTTACACCAACCAGCATGGACTTATTTCTTTATTAGGTGCCACCTCAGGCAACAGGGAAGCTAGGTGGGTGAGGGCCGCCGGCACTGTGTGCACTGGGGCCTCACACCCCCACCTTCTTCCGGGCCCAGGCGAAGAAGATGCCCTTGACATCATCTACGCCTGTCCGAAGGTGGGAAGGCATGACGTAGGTGCGCAGATCCCTCACCTCATAGCCGCTACGCACCAGGGCCTCCCTCACCTCCTCCTCGCGCACTGGCACCACTGCCAGCCTGGCCTCCCCAGCCAGGTACCATGACTCCTCCAGGGCCCCGATGAGGAGGAGGTGTCCCCCAGGCCTCAGCAGTGTAGTGATGTGGTCCAGGGCCCGCTGGAAGCTGGCAAGGTCCGGACTCACAGCCTCTAGGCAGAAGGCGGAGACCAGGGCATCGGCAGGCAGGGGCGCCAGGCTCCCAGCGCCCAGGGGCTGGGGCTGGTGCACGTCGATGGGCAGGATCCGCTTCACCCTGGCTCGCAGCTGGCACTCCTTCTCTTGGCAGGATTCACTGTTCGACTCAGAAGGCAGAGTCAGGACCAGGTCCCTGGACTGCCCACACCCGGTTCTCTGTTGCCTCCCACCAGCCACTCCGTGGGAAGCCCCTGCCCAACCCGCACGCCCCAGCCCTTACCCTTTGCCCTCGATGAGACAGACATGCTGGCTGTACACGCTCCAGTCCAAGGCCCCAGGCTCGTCTCGCAGCCAGAGCCCCAGCTCCTGGCGGTTCACCTCCAAGAAATCTGTCATGGTGATGTCCTCAAAGTGGGCGCAGGCGCTGAGCAGCTGGTAGATAGTGGGGCCTGAACCAATGTCAATGAGGGTGCGTCCAGACACCTCACCTGGGTGGGGCAGAGGAAGCAGGCCCTGGTGCTAGGCCTGTGCCTGCAGCCCCCAGCCTCAGTCACGGCCTCCCTTACCTGGGGCTTCTTTCCCCTCTCTCTGTTCCTTCTCCCCCTGGAAGTGTGTCTCTATCTGGAAAAAGCATTAGCTCTGGAGTTAGACTAACCAGGGTCTGAGTCCAGCTCCAACATCTGCTGACTTTTACCTTGGGAAATGAACTTAACCTCTCTGTGACTCAGGTTGCACAACTATAATCTAGTCACCTACCAGTGAGGGTTAAGTGGGGGAAATCTCAGGTGCCTGGCAGCTTCTCTCCTCCGCCTTTGCCCCGCCCCTCATTCTGCATTCCCCACCTCACTTCTCAAGTCTGGGTGTTCTCCCTCCCGACCCCACCCCTTCTCTCTCCTCTCACGTGAGGGGTGCTGCTCCGCTTCCTCTTCTGTTTTCACCTCTTAGCTACCTGTCCCCATCTGGCTGTCGCGTGCGCACCCCTTTGGCTCCCTGATGACTCCTTGTCCTGTTTCCCCGCGCTCACCAGTGGCGAAGGTCTGCGCCAAGCAGCGCAGCTTCCAAGGCCCGACGCCGTCGGGGCCGCTCAGGTCCCCCCGAGGGGGCGCGTAGTTGTTGCGGAGGTAGGCGCGGGGCTCGAAGCGCTGGTAGGCCAAGGCGACTGCCGCCCGGCCCGGGTCTGAGTCGGGGGCCGCGCCCGCAGCGTGACTCAGGTCTGTCCCGCTCATGCTGCTGCCGCGGCCGCCCTCGTCCCCCGCTCGCCTTTATCTGCGGCCGGACCCCCGCCCCACCTCTCCTCTGCGGGGGCGGAGGCTGAGCGATGAGCCGCCCGGGGCCACGCGCGCTGCGTTTCCCCTACCCCATCCATCTCCTTTAGTGTCGGAGCAGCAGACACACGGGGGGAGCATCCGTCCCCGCCCCTGCTCCACAGTTGCTCCCGGCTGCCCTCCACCCTTGGTCTCACCTGCCCTGGTCCAAGGCCAGCTCCCGCGCCCTGCCCCTCCGCTTCGTACCCCCAGACTCCTTAGACCCCTGCGTCCGCCAGCCCCAGCTCCGCCCTGTAGCTCTTCTCCAGCTCCGGCAGCCATGCACCCCTTTTGCCTGGCATCCCTTCCCTTCTTTTTTGCCAGGGTTCAAGCTAGCCCTTTCCCCCGTTCCCAGCTCCCAGCGCCAGGGACATCTCCGGGACACCCTGTCCAACATCCACCCCCCTTCCTTAGTGAGGTCACCCCAACTCCCCTTCTCCGCCTCTCCTCTAGGCCTCTCTTTCGTCCCTGTCCTCCAGCGTTCCCCCCGACCCCGCCCCGACTCCAGAAAGGACAGTCCGTTCTGGCCTCCGCCACGGTCGCCCCGGGGCCCCAGAGCAGAGCTCCGGCCCCGCCCGTCAGATGGCAGCGACGATAGGGCAGGCGAGCAGCGATAAAGCACTTAGCAGACGGAACAGCCCGGGCCTCCCCTGCGGGCCCTGCAGGCTCCCAGCCGCGTATCTGGGGGCTGCCGAGGGCGGAAGGCTCCGGACGTTCCCGACACGTCCGGGGTGAGGGACCCAGGTGAGGACGGAAGGGCGCGGGGCGCATTCTCCAGGCTGCCAGGGGTACCAGGGGACGCGATCCGAGCCTTCGGGTGCCAAGGGACTAGGTGTGTCGCCTGGTCTGGAGTCTGACCCCCTCTCATCTCCCAGCCCACACTCCAGCCCCCTCTGGGGGAGCAAGGCCAGGCCAGCCCTGCAGATTGCTCGGCACTCCAGGTACCAGGCTGTCAAGATGCCAGGGTCTCCCTTCCTATCCTCCCAAATGGGAAGTGGATTCTGCGGGGCCATCTCCATGGTCTTCCTGGAGTGGGACCCTCCTCTGGCTAAGTCTAGTGCCTCGCGGCCCTGGGTAGGCTACCAGCCCCTGGCCTCCTCTGTGCCACACCCTTACCCTCACCTTGTCCCAAAGGGAGAGCGTCTTCTTGTTGGACCAGGCAGCCAGGTTGGGACATGAGTCACCACAACAGCTGCAGGGGTCACAGACAGGAACCTGACCCCCCCCCCACACACACACACCCTACCCGCAAGAACCCACCTTGGGCTCCCAGGGCAGGGAGGGTGGAACACCTGACCCCAGCCAAGGATTGATTCTGTCTGGATTCAGAACCAAGAGAGAGGTCAGCCTTGGGGTCACTGACCCCATCCACACCCTGAGGCACAGCTAACGACAGTCCCGGTGCCAGCCCCTTCCATATTCTTCCTGAGGTCATTTAAACAAACCCTGGATGCCAGCTGGCCTCCCGGGCACTGCCCAGTGCCAGGGGACTCACACAGAGGCCAGGACTGCAGAGCAGAGTCAGGGGCACTGGACGGACAGCCACCCTGTTTACATCTCTGTCCCTGCAACCCTCCCCCCGCCCTGCCCGGGAGCATGGGGTGACCCACTAGCTCTGCCATATTTAGCTCAGATGCAGGGCCTGTTCCCAGAAGTGAGCGTGGGGGGAACACCAACGGGCGGGCCCCTCAACCACCAGGAAAGAGACGAAACTCTGGCGTGTGACTGAGCATTTATTGCAGCGCTAACAGAGGGTGCTGGGGGCTCCACCCTGCCTCTGCCCTCTTCACGTCCCCCTTCCTCCGGTCTTCTCCAGGCCTCCCTCCTTCCCTGACCATTACAGGTCCCCTTACGCTTTTTCTTCATCCTTCTCTGAAGCTGAAATCTGGACTGGGGTCATTCCTCTCAGGGACCTCTTACCCTCACCAGCATTTTCTGCCTTTCCTCCTGGGGGTGCTCGGCTGTGCTGGCCCCCAGCTCTCCACCCTTACTGCCCACCGTCTTTGCTCCCTCCCTGTGGGAACTCAGGAGACCCAGGCATCCTGGCCTCTGGCTCCCACCTCCCCTAGCCCCCAACTCTGGGCAAACTACAAAGCTTCCATGGCCAGCAGCTCCCCTCCGTGGTCCTAGCCAGGAAGGGCCCAGCCCAGGGCAGGCACTGTGGAGCCCAAGTCACCGTCCCTCTCAGCCTCTCTGTGCTTCCTGGGACATGGAGCGAGACAGGGTGCGGCACAGGGCGCCGGGCTTGCTGACAGGCACCACAGGGGGCAGCTGCTTGGTGATCTCGGCCACGTCCTGGCGGTCCACGCACTGGCCACCCAGGGCTGCTTCCAGTGCCAGCAGCTCCCGCAGCTGGATGGGGGTGTCCTCGTGCTCCTCCTTGGTGGCGCCCACCTTGGCAGGGGTGAAGATGGGCAGCGGCAGCATCCGCTGGTAGGGCAGCTGGTACTCCTGCAGCCCGTGGCCCAGGATGCCCATCCGCATCACCAGCCAGGGGGAACGCTGCACCAGTGCCTGGCACCGCCCCTGCCGGTGGTAGGTCTCCCGCCGCTGGGCATCTTCCTCATGCAGGGAGCAACTGGGAAGGAGAGGGCACGGGGACACTGAACTCCTGAGAGCTGCTGCCCTCCAGTCACACGCTGAGTGGCAGGGCTCCCCGGGACTGCCAGGACCTGGGGTGCTGGAGGGGTGACTCCACTTTGCTCCCCCCAGCGGGAACTCTCCTGGCCCCCACCCCCCCGAAACTTCTCCTGGGCTTTGTGCTCTGGCTTCATAAGGCTCAGGAAGGGTGCTCTAGGGGAGGGGAGGAGGGACCCCCAGCTGGCCAGCACTCACCCCTCCTCAGGCCGTGTGGACAGTGTCAGATCCCTCCACTCAGCCCAGAAGGCCTCTCGGCGCTCACAGTTCTCCTCGGACACCTGGCAGCTCAGCTCTGAAGTGGCCATGATGACCGCTCACTCTCTCTGGGCTCTGTTCCTCCCAGGCCCTTTAAATAGCCCCCTCCTCCCCCTCCCCCAGGGGCTATTTTCAGGCCCTCTGGCGTCAGATGCTACAAGCAGAGCCAAGACTCACTGCTGGGGGATTCTGGGCCCAGGGCGGGGCTTGGGGTACCTGGACTCTGGCTGCCCCCAGGTCAGAGGTCAGCTTCTGAAAAGCTCAAGATGCTCCCGTGGGGGCGGGGTCCTCAGCGTGACACCTCCAGGTGTCTGACACTCCTCAGGCACCGTCTGGGACCAGGCACGTGCCCAGCCTCGTGCCACCTTGGCACTTGCCCTCTGCCCCGCCCCTTCCCCTAACCCAGGGAGGACAGCCGCTTGTCTGTAAACAGAGCAGGCCACAGCGGGAACCGAGGCCCCCTCTGGGCTCTGTACCAGGCCATCGTGTCCTTCCCCACTGCCTGGGCTCAAGGGCACAGCCCCTGACTATCCCCTCAGCAAGAAGGGACAGTGCCGCCATGTCCTCGGGCACCCGCCCCTGAAGGCTTGGCCCCCGACCACCACCTCACCAGCAGGGGCAACGGAAGTTAATTCCACACGTGGGATCCTGGACGCCAGCCTTTGCCAGGTGTCCTCCTTTCCCATTGGGCCAGTAGGGTGGGGGGAGGTGTGGGAGGTGGCCCCAGCTCTACCCCAACACCTCCGGTGGGGGGAGGTGGGAATCCAGGGGCTCCAGGGAACGGCACCCAATCTGGCTCTAGCCCCAAAGCAGCCATAAACAGGCTGTGTGACTATGGGTCAGCTTCTACCCCTCTCTGGGCATTTTGCCCCCTTTCTGTTCACAGTGGCCGTACCAGAAGAGTTCTGGGTCCTGCCAGCTCCAGGGTGCCACTGGGCAGGACCTGGCTCTCATCCCCAGGGAGCAGGCCAGTAGGAGGGCTGCCAGGACAGCCCAGCACCGAGAGCAGCGGCGCGTGCTGCTGGAAGCTGGCACACAGGGTGGAGGGCGTGGGGGAGGAGGAATGAAGGCGTCACTGAGTGGACGAAGCAAAGGGCACCAAGAGAGGCAGGGCCAGGAGCTGAGCTGAGAACCTAGTGGTAAGGCCCGTGGGCACCCAGCTGCGGCAGGACTGCATCCTCTTGATGACCGAGCACTACACCTGACTCTGGGTATCTTTTAACCTTACAAAAGCCTTTATGAAGTAGGAAATGGAGGCTCAGAGAGGTACATTTGCCCAGGGTCGCACACCTAGCCAGGACCAAGAGGAGACCCCGCCCCCACCCCGGCTCTAAGCAAGTCAGCTCCTCGGGAAGCCTGAAGGCAGGGAGGGAGGAAGGCAGGTTTTCTGGTGGCCCCAGGGTGATGGGGCAGAGACGGGAGGTTAAGTGGACCCCAGAGGCCGGCATCCCGGAGGTGCATCAGTGACCCGGAAGGCCAGGCCCCACGTCCAGGCTTCCCCCCCGGACCCCAGCCTTGGGACCCCAGGGGCAACCAAGGCCTGCTGTGGGTACTGCCAGGTCTCTCCCTACCTCCCTCCTCCCTATCCTGGGCTGGAGACCTTAACGTGACCTTCCCTCACCGGAGACCCGGCAGGGAGGCGGGGAATTTTTCTCTGACCAGTCATCTGCCCAGCTGAACCATTCAAGAAAGTTGGGGGTGGTTCCAGGAACTGGGTCTCCACTGGCTCCGTCCTGGCTCTGCGAGGCTGTGAGAGGGTGTGTCATGTGGTGGCTGCAGCAGTGGCTCCTTCCCCCACCTCCGAGGTGCTGCTCTTCTCTTCCCTCAAGAGGCCAGGCTGGAAGGACTGCTTTTTTTTTTTTTTTTTGAGTTCATGTTTTTAATTGGCTCAAATTACAAAGGTCCCCAAGGAGGCCCTGGGCTGGGGGAGGCAACCTGGAGAGAACCTGGGAGAGGCAGGCCCCTGCCAGCGCCCACCACTCCCACCTGCAACCTACACCCCCACAAGTGCAAGTGGAAAAAGGTCCCAGACCCTTTAAATAATCCTAAAACACCGTGATGAGAGAGCAGGCGGAAGAAGGGGGTCCTACGCCTGCACACTGGTGACAAGGCTGCCCTGACTTCTGTCCTGCCCAGGGTCCTCCCCCGCCAAGTCCGAGGTTCCCATTCCAGACCCCGGCCTGGCCAGGTGGGGACAGCGGATCTCCTCTTCCAGGAGGCAGGGACGCCAAGTAAACGTCGGCAGGATGGATGGACCCCACTGGCCTCAGCGGCAGAGTCAGACGCTTGAGCTCTCGACCTGCCCACGGCCAGGGCTCCCAGGCACAGTGAAGTGTGTGGAGGGTGGCAGCTTGGGGCCCAGGGGCTGCTGTGGGAGGAAGCTCCTTCCTCCCCACTGTTTGAGGCCAGGTCCTCTGTGGGCAGTGGGAAGCCCAACCGGCCCCTCCTCTGGCTCTGGAGGCCGTGGCGACAGGACCCTGGCCCGCAGGGTGGTGAGGGGGCATGCTCATGCCCGTGCACCCAGCTCTCCGATGCGCTGCCGCAGGTGAAAGGCAAATTCAAACATGGTGGCTGCGAGGCTCTGGTGGATGAGGTACCGGGGCAGGCGGCCCTGGGGGAGGCGAGAAGTTCCAGGAAGGCTTGCCCTGGGCAGGGGCTCCCCCTCAACAACTGGCACCAGCAGGGGCTGCTCTGGTCCAGAACACAGGTGCAGCTCTGGAATGCAGCCTAGGCCGCCCTCCCCCCCACCCCCTGGCAGGAAGAACATGCCGTGCCTGGGGCTTGGCATGAGTCACACAGACAGACCCGGGAGGGGCTGGGCTGGCAGCCAGCCACCCTTCCTGGGGGCCACGGGAGTCAGAGGTAAAAAGCGGAGGCACAGTTCCTCCGGCAACTCAGGGTGAGAAGACCATCTGGACCCTGCCCCCAGTTTTAGAGTAAGAAAGGAGGCGGAGAGTAGGGGAGGCTCTGAGCAGAGCAGGGAGCGCCCAAGGTCACACAGCAGAGTCCCCTCCCCTCCACAGAGCCTGCCCTGCAGCCCCGGCATGCCCACCCGGCATGCCCACCTTGAGATCTGCATTAAGGATCCAGATGAAGGTGCAGGCTCCAGGGTTACTGGCTGACTTGAGCACGACGAAGCCCCCGGGACCATTCTCTCCCCTGAGGAGAGAGGTACCAGTGGGGGACCTTGGAGCCCCTGGCAGAACCCCTGACTCCCCACCACGCCCCATTCTTGGCCCACCCTGGACTGGGGTGGGAGAGGGAAGGGAGCTGCTGGTCCAGCGAACCCCTCGCTGCCTGAGCAGGGCCCAGGAGGGGTGTCCCAGAGGCCACAGCATACAGCCCTCCACCCCCACCTGCCATGTGACGCTCGAATCCTCCTACAACCGCCTGCCGATGTTTGCACACCCCCAGTGGCAGGGAAGCCCCAGCTCACCACCTTCCCAGCCCTCATCTAGTCGGTCCAGGGATTCTAGGTCCGCTCTAGTCCCGAGGGGGTGGGCCGGGCGGGCACTCCTCACCAGGGCCCGGCTCTGGGAGCGGTGCAGTGCCACTGGGCTCCAGGAGGGGGCGCCTTCTCAGGAGGCGTCAGGCCTGAGCTGTATGGTGCCCATCCCATCTCCACTTAATTCGCCTACAGCTCCCCTGACTCCATAGATAAGGAAGCTGGCACCCAGAGGGGAAATGAGCTTGCCCATCACCCAGCAAGTCTGCAGTGGTGGCGAGACCAGAGCCCCAAGCTGACACTCAAAGAACAGTGCTCTCTGGGGAACCCCAGGACAGAAGGGGAAGAGTGGGTATCTGGGAGGAGGTCACCTGCAGGGCTAGGATTAGACAGCAGGGCAATTGGAGGAGGCCCTGGAACGGGCAGCAGGGAGACTAAGGCCTCTCCCTTTGGAGGCACTTCCAAGCGCTGCGGGAGAAAGGCAAGGCCGCGGGACAGGCAGAAGGGGATGAAAGCGACCCGAGTCTCCTCAGGCAGGAAGTCGATGGTTCAGAACACAGAGCCTCCTGCTCAGGTCCCCCAGACCAGTGCAACCTCATGGCTCCCAGCCCCCTTCCCCGGGCTGCTCCCTATTCATCCCCATTCACGGTCTATCCTGGAGCTGCCCTCCGGCCTGGTGGTGGGTCCAGCCTCCAGCAGATAAGCAGGATAGGGACAGCGGGACTGGGGACAGGAAGGCAGGCTCGGCAGGAGAAAGTGCCCAACTGTACACACCGACCCTGCCCTGTCCCCACAGCTGCCAGGGGAGGGGCCGGTGCGGACGACCCCAGGCAAGGCTCAGCTCACCTGACATATTTGTGTGTCGGGGGCTTGGCGCAGTGGGTGGTGGCGATGCCCGATGACAGGTATCGGTCTCTGCGCCGCTCGATGCGTCGGACGTTCACAAAGTCCCTGGAGGGGGTAGGGTTAGGTCAGGGGGTGCCGAGAAGGTCCAAGGACAGGCGGCCTGGCTGAGAGGAGGGAGCTTGGGGGCCACTCACCTGGGGGAGACCACACCGCCCGCGGCCCCCGAAGACACATCGTAGGAGATGAGGGTGTTGTCTTCTACACGCTGCAGGATCTGCGGGCGTCAGGGCAGACGTGAGGTGTATCCACCCCAGGAAAACCCCAGGGAAGGGTCCCAGCATCTCAGGAAAGCCCCAGGCCAGCCTGCTCTGCGCTCAGGTCCCTTAATTAAGAGCCATTCCCATTCATGGGCGCTGGCTGGGCCAGGCGCTCTGAGCATTTCCTCCTTCCATCTTCCCCACCCTCTCCAGGAGGCACTAGTACCACCATCCCCATTTTACAGATGGGGAAGCTGAGGCACAGAGCAGTCCAATGACGTGACCTGGGTCCCCTGGGGGTCATGATCATGCTGGGGTACAATCTGCCATGTCGCTCTGCCCCTGCCCTGAGGGGTGCCCAGGCCTGGCCCCCTGGCTCGGCTCACCTGGCAGGCTGTCACCGTCTTGTTCCACAGCACCATCTTCTCGGGCTGCAGGATCACCTCCTGGTATACCAACTCCGCGGGGCAGGGCAGGAAGGTCTGGAGTGGGGCGGGCAGAGGGCTGGGTGGTGCCAGGTGTACTCGGGCACACCAGCCCTTCCCTCCTGGTTGGGAGAAACCTGCCGGCGGGTCCCCCTACCCCCGGGCTCTTTCCTGGAGTCCCAGGCAGAGCAGGAGGCTCCAGAACACCTCTTCCCTCACTCACCTTCAGGATGAAGGTCTTGCCATGAAAGGGAACCTCGATGGTGTACACAGTGTCCCCATATTCCTGTGGCAGGGATGGAAGGGTGGCAGGGAGGTGGGCAGAGGGCAGAGGGGAGCCTGGGGGGCAGGAGTGGGTGACAGGCAGGGCAGGTTTTTAACAGCTCAGGGTAGAAAACTCCGGGAGTTTCGGGATATCTGAGCAGCCATTAAAGAACAGTGGTTCTGGGACCTCCCTGGTGGCACAGCGGTTAAGAATCCGCCTGCCAATGCAGGGGACACGGGTTTGATCCCTAGTCCGGGAAGATCCCACGTGCTGCAGAGCCACTAAGCCTGCGAGCCACAACTACTGAGCCCACATGTCACAACTACTGAAGCCCACATGCCCACACGCCTAGGGCCCATGCTCCAAAACAAGACAAGCCACCGCAACGAGAAGCCCATGCACTGCAACGAAGAGTAGACCCCGCTCGCCGCAACTAGAGAGCCTGCACGAAGCTTTCTACAAAGACCCAATGCAGCCAAAAAACAAAAAAGTGGTTCTGCCTCCTTGCCTCCTTCATTGTTGGTGGGAATGTAAGTTGGTGCAGCCACTACGGAAAACAGTATGGAGAATCCTCAGAAAACTAAAATTAGAATTACCATATGATCCAGCAATCCCACTCCTGGGAATATACCTGGACAAAACTATAATTCAAAAAGATACACGCACCCCTATGTTCATAGCAGCACTGTTCACAATAGCCAAGACATGGAAACAACCTAAATGTCCATCAACAGATGAACGGATAAAGAAGATGTGGTACGTATATACAATGGAATACTACTCAGCCATAAAAAAGAACAAAACAATGCCCTTTGCAGCAACATGGATGCAACTAGAGATTATCATATAAGTGAAATAAGTCAGAAAGAAAAAGACGACTACCATATATCGCTTATACGTGGAATCTAAAATATGGCACAGACGAACCTATCTACAAAACAGAAACAGACCCACAGACATAGAGAACAGACTCGTGGTTGCCAAGCGGGGTAGGGGGAGGGAGAGGGATGGACGGGGAGTTTGGGGTTGTAAGATGCAAACTATTACATTTAGAATGGATAAACACCAAGGTCCTACTGTATAGCACAGGGAGCTCTCTTCAATATCGTGAGATAAACCATAATGGAAAAGAATATAAAAAAAGAATGTGCATATGTGTATAACTGAGTCACCTTGCTGTACAGCAGAAATTAACACCACATTGTAGATCAACTGTACTTCAATTAAAAAAAAAAAAAAACAGTGGTTCCGACAAATGTTCTGCAATGAGGAGAGAAAGGCTTTTGATATCAAGTTTAAAGGCTGGAGCACAGCTGCGGCTGCAACCACGAAGGACTGTGTCTCCAGGCTGACAAGGGCTGCCAGAGGAACTGGCCAGAGAAAGGGATGAGGATGTTTTCCCTCAAGCTCTCTGCCATCTTTTTAGATAATACTGTTTTGACCGTGAAACAAAACACCAGACACAGGGCCGAAGCCTGGCTTCCCCTTCAAAGCTGGAGCCGAGGCAGCAGAGTAGCCGGGGGTGGGGGTGGGGTGGGGGTGGGGTGGGGGGAAGCAGGGGGAGGGGCGGTGGGAATGTCCAATGCAGCCCAACCAAGTGGCTGACCCCAGGGCTCAGCCCCCTCTCCTGGGGTTAGGAATATGGTTCCAACCCGTGCAATCTTTGGGCTTATTTCTCAGGCCTCAGAAAAGGGAGGGAAAACTCCCCACAGGAAAACTCTCAGGATCAGGTGGGAGACAGGTTTCTTACATTCTTCTTCTCAAACTTCCAGTTCTCCTCCTGGGCCAAGATCTGGTCCACCACCGCCATAGCCTCCTTCCCCTGGAGGATGTACTCCCGTTCCTGGCCAGGGATGGGAGTCAGGAAGGGGTCAGCCTGGGGTCTGCACCCCACCTGCTCTTTCTGCACCGGGCTGGGTGGGAAGCCTGACTCAGCCAGATGTCCAGATGCCGGGTCTGGGCCGGTCTCCCGGGCCCCGCGGGCTTCCTGGGACCAGGTGCCGTGGCTGCGGCTGCCACCCCCGGGCCCCAGGCAGGAAGCAGACCAGTGGGCCTGACCGACAGTGGGGCAGACACCCAGATGGACACGGACTGGCATTCAGGCTGCCTAAGGTCTGCCTTCTGCTGGGAAGCCCCTGCCCACCTGGCTGAGTGCAGCGCTGGCCCCTCCTCCAGGGTGCCCACCCGGGGCGGGGTAGGCAGCCAGATACCTGGGCAGAGAAGCCTTTCTTCCCAACAACTTCTTCATCTGATTCATTGTCAGACCCTGCAGAAAACAAGCAGAGGACAATGGGAAGAGGTGGAGAGAGTGGTGGCGGGGGGGAGGTCGGGGTACAAGTGCAATGGTGTAGGGGTATGAAAGTGGGTATGGCAGAGGGCTGCTCGCTTCCCCCGGGGAGCTGACATGAACAGAAAGAACAGACCCAGCCAACACCCCTCCCCGAAGGCAGTTCTCCCACCCACCAGCCCGCACCTGCAAAGGATTCTGGGGGTGAATAGAACTGGCCCTCGGACAGGGCGCCGGAGAAGAGCAAGGGTCCTCGGGCGACAGCAGCCTGGGCAGCAAGATACCCTGAGGGAGCAGACGTGGGCAGCCATCGCCCCAGACCAAGGACAGTCATGCCCCAGCAGCCTGGGGTCCCCCGGCCCAGGCTCACCCTAAGGCTCCTAGCGGCAGAGCTGGCGAGAGAGCTCAGAACTGGCTCTCAGGCCCCAAACTCTCCTCTCCTGGGTGGGGCTGACCCTCACTGCACCCCCCCCACCCCCCAGCACTCACATCGCTCCTCCTCAGCCTCCTGGGGTAGGACTTTGAAGTCAAGGAACCAGGTCTCCAACCAGGCGAGGACGAAGGAGACGATAGGGAGCAAGTAGCCGAAGGCCCCTTTGCTGAGCAGCTGTGGAGGGAGGGGGCTGAGCTCCACGGCAGGGAGTCACCTCAAACCCAGAGCCCCACCCTGGGGCTACCAACTCTGGCCTACACCCCACTCCCGGTACCAGCTGTGGGGACCCTCTGTGGCACACGCCTTCGAGACGGATGGATTAATGAGTTCTGCAGCAGGATAAACTAAGGTTAGGCGAGAGGCGGAACTTTCCGTCCTTGGGGTTGCAGCAGCGTGAGTGGGGAAAGCCAATGAGGATGATCCCTTAGAACTCTCAAAGGACAGGATTCCCCCTCACCCCAACCCCGACAGCAGGGTCAGACACCCAAAATCAGAGGAGCGGTCCCTTCTTGGGAGAAGCCCATCCCTCAGGCCAGATGCCCACCAGACCAGCCAGACCCTGAGCCACTGACCTCAGAGAGGATGACCTTGACAATGAGGAATGCACTGGACACCAGCGTGGTGACCTGCCCAGGGGAGGGAAGGAGGAAGAGAGCGAGCACAGAGGCTGGGGAGTGAGTCCTCCTCCATCCCATCTCTTGCGCCAGCCCCGCCAGGGCCCGAGAGCTGCCAGGAAAGTGGCATCTTACCGCAATCACCCACCAGTGCCGGAGCCGCAGCACAGCATAGCCCAGGAGCAGTCCGGAGAAGCGGAAGAAAGCCAGGACCTGGTGTGGGGGGCCGGGGAACCATCACGGGCAAGCCAGTGGCCCTACCCCTGCTGAAGGCGGGCCTCCCCGTCCAGTCCTGCTGCCTGAGTTTCCCTCCTCATGGTGTGTACACCCCAGGAGAGGATGGCCGAGGCCAAGTCAGTGTTTCTTTGGGGATGATCCGGAGGTGACCTTCTTGGATAGGGGTCTCTCGTCTTCCCCTCCCACTTGGGGCTCTCTGAAGGTGGGGCCTCATTTAGGAAGCCGTTTGAATACTGAGGGTCCCCGGAAGATAGGAGCAAGTCTCCCTGATCAGATTAGGATGTGTGTTGCGACAAGGAGAGAATCCAGCGAAAGAGTCACGCTCTTATGCCCTCTCTGTCCCCAGGATCTCCAAGGCCACTCACAAAGATGTCAAAGAAGGAAGTCTTAAAGCTGTAGTGGATAATCTCCTGCTCCAGGTTCTTCTGGATGCCCGTGTTGGTCTGGAAGAGAGAGGTGTGGATAGCTCTGCAGGCAGAACCAAGTCCCCAGGGCTGCCCCTTGTTCTCCCGGCGGGGGGGGGCGGGCGGGAGGGGGAGAAGGTAGAACCCGGAGGAGAGGCTGTAAATGCTCAAGAAGCCCCTGAGGCAGCAGAGGAGCTCAGCCAGGGGCCTGAGACCCCAGCACTGTTACTGTTTCTCTAAGGATCCAGGCAGCCTCAGACACTGGCGCGCACACTGCCCGGGAAGAGGCAGGCCTGGAGGGCCCTGGGGCTGTGCAGGAGAGGCGCTGAGCCCTATGCAGGTAGGTAGGGCTGGCACACAGGGTGCTGGGAGCATGCCTCTCACATAATTTCACCTCCCTCCCACCACTGCGGTGCTCTGTCTTCCCAGCCGAGCATCCATCTGGGGTGATGGGGGCCGGGGGTGGGCAGTGGTGTCAGACGGAGCCCCGGGTGGCAAATCAATTGATTAGGTTTGTGCTTAATGGGCAAACTCCGTCATGCTGCTAGAGAGGATGGCATTCAGACTGAGGAGACTGGTCCTTGCCCCCGCCCCTGCCCTAGCCACCCACACATTTTCAATGGGACCCCTGAGACCCTGGCTGGGGAGTGAGGGGTCTGGATGGACACTGAGAGCTAGAGCCGCCTGAGGCTTCAGGAGGAATGGGGTGGCAGGCTTACGCCTCTGCAGGTGGGGCGCCAGCCCCCGGAGAAGCGGGGCACAAGGGGACTCTCAGGAATGGGGCCTGGGAGCCCTGAAGGGGAAGACCCTCCACACCTAGACCGGGGCTTCTGATCTCCGGCAGATGATATGAATTGGGGCAGTGGGGCTTGGGGGGCTTGTTAAAAATACAGATGTTCAGCCACTGGGTCTGAATCTCAGGCTGAGCTGAGGATCTAGAATGGTTATAAAACTCCCAGGTGATTCTGATGCTCGGGGCAGGAGCCAGCAGTCTGGACAGCCCCTCACTGGACTTCGAGCCCCTGGCACATCCCCACTGAATGCCTCAGCCTCAAGACCGCTCTGAGCCCTGTGGAGTCTGACGCCTTGCTGCCCCTGGCCTGACACCCCACCCCGCCCCAGCTCGGTCCGCCTCTTCCTCCTGACTGCTCCCTCTTGGGCTCCAAGGCCCCTCCCACCCCTAACAGACCCTGTCCCTCAAGCTTTGTCTTCCACCATTTTTCTCTTTACAGAGAACTCTCCCTCTGCCTGGGTACCCGCCTGCCCACTGCGTGAGGACTCAGGACAGTGGAGTTCCAGCCCCTGCTTTGCCACGGGCTACGAGACTTTGGCACAGGTCTTATAACCCGGCCAGGGTCGTTGCATCCACTGGGCAACACACAGTCTGTTAGAAAATTAACAATACGTATGCTCCAAAATATGAAAATAAGATGACAGAGCTGAAAATTAATAAAATTTCAGTTAAGTGTCTACTGAGTGAAACATTCTGTTGATTCTATGAACTATTAAATCCAGCACTCTGAAATTTCTCATCACATTTGAAAACAATCTGGAGGTGAGATGTTCGCACTTTGCAAGAATTCCCAAGTCTGCGTGATGACTGCTAAGCTATTACAGCCAATACAGCCAGAGAGTTTCGAAAGTAAAATTATCAAAAAATTTTTTCAGCTCTTTTCTGGCAAGAAAATATATATACTGAATGAAGGATGTGGGTGAATTTTAGTGACTGCTTTGAGATGCTGCACGGGACCTTCAAAAGCAAGAATGTCTAAGACCTCGGAAGCTCTTCAAGCGGCCCTGAACCTTGCTGGGCCTCAGCTCTCTCATCGGTAAGATGGTCCCGAAGGCCCCGTGGCTGTGGCTCCTTCTTGCTGAAGGGGCCAGCTCATCCCTGTGCACAAAGGCCAGTCACCCTCAGAGCCCTGCCTTGCTTTCCAGCTCAACACGCCTGGAATCAAACTTATCCTCTTCACCCCTAAACCAGTCCCTTCTCCAAATTCATTTCTAGCACCAGTCATTCTTCTGACACCTGAGCTTGCGATCTGGAGGCAGGGCACCTGCCATCCAGAACTCTGACCCACTTTGTACAAGGAGAACAGGGGGTCTCAAAGAGGCTGAGTCCCTTGCTGAGGTCACACAGTTACTACAGAGAAGCTGGCACGGGACCAAGCCTGGGATGCCCTGTTCCACGGCTCCTGCCTCTGTATCAGGTCTTGCCCTGCCCTGTTAGCACCCGGGGATTAGGCCCCACCACCAGCTGGCCAAGCACTGCACAGGGAGAGAAGGGGGCAGACCCTGCCCCGACAGGCAGCTCCGCCTCCAGACTGCTAGGTGGCATCTCACCAAACCCAAGAGGCCAAACTGGGGGGCACTGAAGAATGCCCCAGGTGGGGAAGGAGAGCTGGGCGCCACTGGGAACTGGGAGTTTTTACTGGTTGCTCCCCACTGTACCCTCTGCTTTTAGCACAGTATCTGGGACACAGCAGGGGCTCAAAAATGTTTGTTGAGTGAATGGAGCCAGAGAGTAATGTAGAGCAGAAAGAAGACAAAGGTTTCAGTAGCTCAACCAGAGTCCTCTGGGCTCCCTCCTCCCTTCTCAAGAGTGTCCGCTAGGGGGCAGTATGGCGCAGAGGTCAAGAGGGCGAGCTCTGGAGCCAGAGTCTGGGTTCAAACCCTGCCGCCTTCACATACTTGCTGAGAGACTTCAGATAAACGACTCAGCCTCTCTGAGTTTCTTTCTCTGGAAGATGAGAACAGCTCTTCTTATCATCTCATTCTTCCTTTTACCTAGAAATCAGCGGCCCCCCCTCCCACCACCGCCAGAGGCAGCCCTCCCACACGGCAGACGGAGTAACTGAGGCCCAGGCAACCCCCACAGCGCGGCTTGTGCCTCCAGCCTTGGCCCCACTCACGTTCAGCTCAATGATCCAGAGCAGGGAGATGAAAAGCAGGTCGAAGGTGACAAAGAGGCAGAAGGTGCGGCGGACGTCGGAGATGGCCCGGCGCTTCCCGCGAGGCGGCGAGGAGAGGCTCTGGCTGTGGGACAGCGATGAGCCGAGGGAGGCCACGGCTGGCAGGCTGCGCTCCAGGTCGCGGGCCGGCTCCCGGGACAGCTTGCTCATCCTGGCGGCCCCCACCTCCAGGCAGAGAGGGCCGGGCCTCAGAGGCACGGCTGCGGGAAGACGGGGCGGCTGGCTCAGGTCCTGCATGTCAGGGTCCTGCAGGTCCCGGTCACCTCCCTCGTCCCTTCCCACGCAGCCCCCGGGGACCCCCTCCGCCCCAGCCTAACCCGGTGGCCCAGGGCCCTCTCTGCCTAATTTCCCACTGCGGCCTGACGTTCGGGCTGGAGGCGTCTGAGCATCCCTCTCACTTGTCCTGCTTCTACACCCGCCGTCCCTGGCCAAGTCTTGCAGCCCCACGGTCACCCCTGGAGGCCTCTGGGATCCTCCCCGATGTCCCGGGGGCACAGCCTGCTCCTGCCAAGCGCTGCCCTGTGGTTCAGCCTCCGGGCCTGCCCCCACCCCCAGGAGAAGTCAGTCCCAAGCTCTGTTCTTTGTTTTCCAAGCACAAAGCCACATTCCCTCCCAGCAGCCAGCCCTACCCTCCCACCCCCTAATCCATGGCGACTGGGAGGGACTTCCTAGAGCACAGTGCTCTGTGCTGGGGGCGGGATGGCGGGATGACATCTTCATCTCCAGCTATGTCCCCACCACTGCCACCTCAGGCCCACCCAGCACGGCTATCTCCCGGCGCTCCCCCGGCGCTCCAACTTGCTCCTAATGGGCGCGTCTCCAGGCTTCCTCCCCCCCCACCCCGGCAGCAACCACTTCCCCACACGACAGCCAGAGAAGGCTTTTCAGAACATGAATCACATCCTGCCATTCCCCACTTAGAGCCCTTCAAGGGCGCCCCCCGGGTCTGAGGATAACAGCACCCGCCTCGTGATGCCCTCGCAGGACGTGGCTCTGCCTGGCTCCTCGCACCACTCCTCGCACAAGGCACGGGCCCCGTCTCACTACGACGGCCGCCCGGGCCTTCTAGGTCCCTACACGTGGCAGCCCGGTCCTGCCTCGGGGGCCCTAGACCCAGCTCTCTGGGCTGGGTGGAACGTTCTCCCCAGTCCTTTCAACGGGCAGCCCCAAAGCCCTCTCCTCAGAGCCTCCCACCCTCCTGTCCCCAGTCCCAGTTAATTTACGGAGCTTCACCTTCTTCAGTGAACTCTCACCATCTGAAACCATCTTACTGATTGTTCTGCAAACTCCGCGGTGCAGGCCTTTATCTGACTTGGTCCCTGCTGTCTCCTAGGACCTAGCACAATGCTGGCACTTAACAGGTGCTGGATAACTGACTGTTGAATAAGTGGATGACCCAGAGGGTCTCCTGGCCCGCAGCTCCATGCTACATGGTAGAGAGGACCAGGGTAAACCCAGCCACTACCCAAGGCTCGCCCAGAGCTCCAGGGCCCACATAACACTGTGCCCATGGCCGTGTTTCGTGCCCACACAGGGCAGGATGGTTCCTCCTATTCTTCAGATAAGACAGCCAAGGCTCCGAAAGGGTGAATGGACTTACCCATCCCTCACCTGCCTGTGCAAGCATGAGGCTGAAATCCTCATGAACCCTAGAGACAAAAGGGGCCCTGGAGCACTCCCTCCCTGCCATGCGGGCCCCAGGCCTAAGGTCTCTGCTCTACCAATTTGCTGGCGGGGGCCCTCAGAGGCCCTGTCCCCTGCGCGGGGGAAGGAAAGGTTTAGTCTAGAGCCAGAGAAGAGCTGATGCAGTGTAGTGGGGCCTGAGTTTCTGGGACCCCATCGAGGGGTCTCCCTGAGTATTCTCACACGCCAGCACCAGGGGGCAGGTTTGGGGGCCGGTGGAAGGGGAGCCCTAGATCTTTGTGCTTGATCCTGGGAAGGCAAGATCTAACCAGTCTCCCCTCCAGATTCGCCGTCCCCTCCATACCTTTGCTACGTCTGCTACCTTCCACGCCCCCCACTCCATCTACTAAGACCAAAACAAGCCCCCCGTATGTGGCCAGCAGGGGGTTCTGAGCAAGCCGGATCACCCATCCCTCTGCCTGTGTGCCAGTGGACACAGAGCTGACTGCTCTCAGCAGAGGCACCAGCCCAAGGCCATCCCCCCTCTACCACACTCTTGGGATCCCCGTGACAAGCTCACCTGGAGGGTATTGAAGGAAGGCTGGGCCCAGCTCTGGAAGGCGGCAGTCAGAGGAGGGGATGTGACAGGCCGCAGGCGATGGGACCCCCCAACGTCCATCAGCTGGATCTGGTGCCAGGCTGCACACTCAGCGCATCCCTCACCGAGAGAGGGCCGCAGCCGCAGGGCAGGTGACATTTGCTTGCCTCTAATAGCCCTCTTGTCTCCCTCTCTCCTCCCCCTTTCTGTCTCTCTCACAAGCTACCTCTCTACCTTTCTTTAGAAGTGTCTCTGTACCCTCTCCCACGTCCGTCTTCATTTCGCCCCCTCTCTGGGTCTTCCTCTCCTTCTCTCTCCCCTCTGTGAGTCTCTCTCCACCCCCACCGGATCAGTCTCCCTCACGTTTCTCTCTCTCTCCCTCTTCCCTATCTCATGGCAGGGCGCTGTGACTTCCCCACCCCCAGTCTGCTCCCGGGTCTGTCTGTCTTTCCCCCTCCCTCTCTGGGGACAGGACTTGGCTGGCAACAGCTTGGGTGTGAGACACACTCAGAGCGGCGATAGCACTGACACTCACACACCCAGATATCCCTGTGGAAGCGAGACACAGACGGGGGCTGAGAGCAGAGGTACTGGGGGAGCCCGGGCGTGCTGCGGACGCAGAGCTGTGAGGGAGCCGACCCCGGGAGCTCTGAAGCAGGGGTGGGGGCGGCTGGCCAAGGGGCAGAGAGAGAAGGCTTCTACATTACCCTCCCCCAGGAAAGAAACTCCGGGTCCAAATAAGCAAGAGCTGGTAGGGTAGAATGGGCCCTGGTCAGGAGTTAAGACCTGAGCCCCAGTTTGAGGGCAGCCACTAACCCTGAATAGCTTTGGGCAAGTCCTTCTTAGCCAACCTCCGTTTCTCTATGTGGGAAAAAGGTCCATGGTTTAACTTAAAACGAAACAGCAACAAGAAAACCTTACTTAGAATCTCAATAGACGGGAATTCCCTGGTGGTCCAGTGGTTAGGACTCTGTGCTTTCACCGCCGAGGGCCTGGGTTCAATCCCTGGGCGCAGCCAAAAAAAAGAACCTCAATATAGAAAACAGATAAAAGCAGGACTGTATGGGTCCTGCCACAAGACGCGGCCACAGAGAGCCCCACCGGCCAGCCTTTCCTCAGACTCCATCCATGGTCACCCCTGAGGCGCCTCCTTGGGTGTGGTTTGAAAAGAACTCAGACAACTTCAAAAGGCTTTTGAGCTCCCTCCGACCACCTGCCAGTCTAAGAGGTGAAAGCCACCTTGGCCTGGAACTGCCCTGACCCTGGAGGATGGAAGGTGGCAGCTGCCGGCAGAGCAGCTTGGCCTGGCCTCCTTGCACCGCCCCCGCCAGGGCTGCCACCCAGCCCTCTGGGAGCAGCGCCCCCTGCCAAGCCCACCACCTGCTGTCACCGGCCCTTCCCAAGCGCCTTCAGAGGCGACGGGAGCGGAGCAGCACGTGTGGCGTGAAGGAGTCCGCCTGGGCTGCCTGCAGACTTGACACTTGATGTGTTTGCGGAAGCTGAGCTGCTGAGGCTTGGGGAGAGTGGCGGGGAGGGAGGGGAAACTGGAGGTTTTATCGTCTGTCCTCGGTCTGAAGGGAAAGAGGTGTGCGGAGGAGTGGGCAAGGCAGGTCTCTGGGCCCAGGCAAAGCTCAGCGGGCAAAGGGGAGGGGTGGGCCCTCACACCCCCTCCCAGGCCTTCTCTTACTCGCCCCAGGAAACACTAGCCCGAGCGCAGCAGCAGCTTTGGGTGGGGCCCGACTCAGCAAACAGCAGCAGGCAGCTGGTACTGTGCAAAGGGAACTGGACTCTGCGGCCAGGGCTCAAGTCTCAGTCTGCCCTTCCCAGCCGTGCGACCGGGGCAAAGAGAACCGTCCTGAGACTCGGTTTCTTCAGCTGCATTAAATAAAGGGAACGATAATATACTTAATGCCATAGAACTGTCCACTTGAAAATGGCTGAATCGGTAACTGTTAACGCTGTGTGTGCTTTACCACAATAAAAAAGGCGGCAATAATTGCTCCCGCCTCAGGCTGGCATTTATGTACGGGTCGGGAGAAGGACGGCAGGTGCTTGGCCGGTGGGGGTGGAAATGGAACCAGCAGCCGGCAAGGCCGTCCAGGTGAGAGGGAGATTAAGTGGGGTGCGGGAGGGGGTGGGGCTTACACCCCACAGTAGTAAAATCACCCCCAAAGGCCTGAGTTCAAATCTGACCTCGGCAGTTCACCCGCCTGGTGAGCCAGAGCAAGCTGTCCGAGCCTTCAGCCCAGGTTCCCTCATCTTGTGCACTAAGGGTCCAGCTACTGCAGCTCCAGGCAAATGTGTCTCCCCAGGGAGGGGCTGGGCTCTGGAGCGCGGGGCCTGGGACTGATCTCTGATACCCCCCCTTCCCACTGGTGCCTGCTCCCCCCGCCCCCGCCTCCCCCAGGGTCCCATCTCCACGGTTCTTAGGTGGCAGGGGCACAGACAGGGCCCTTCCCAGGCCTCAGCCACACCCGAGGCCAGAAGCTCCAGCCATCTCTCGGCAGCTCCCAGCCGGCGTTTCCTGGCCAAGGCAAGTCTGCGATGTGAGCAATGTCCCTCCCTCACTCACTCAGCAAGCCTCCAAGGCTGCACCTGGAAACGGGGGATACCTGTATTGAGCCTGGGCCACCTGGCGGATCAGAGGAGACAGCGGTGCGTGGGGAGCACGTAGGACAGCAGCTGGCACCACAGAGTAAGCGTGCCATAGACGTCAACCACGGCCACCAGGCCACCACGGCTCCCTCGGAGGCCCTCTCACCCTCTCCTCTGCCCAGCTTCCCACAGAGGGCTGGGCCAAGCTGCACAGGTTCCAGCTAGTGTTCCCTCCACCAGCTGTGCTCTGTGACCCCGAGGGGACGGAACACGTCTCATCTATATCCAGAAATGATTCTCACTTCGGAGCAGTGTGGCTCCTCCAAACCCTCTCCCCAGGCTGAGGGGACAGGAGACACGGGCTCAAAACACACCCCCCACGCTGCATTGCTCAGGAAATGCTGGCACTAGCCACGAGGGCTTCCCTGAGGGGTCCCTAACTCAGCACAAATCAGGAGGAATCGATGAAGCCAAGAAAGGACTGGATGTCAAGCCAGGAGAAGAGTCGAACCCTGGATTCCCACCTTACTAGTCATTGAACCCCTCTGTGCCTCAGTTTTCTCCCTGTAAAATGGGGGTAACAGTAGTACCTACTTCTTGGAGGTATTATAAGGATTAAGTGACTTATTACACATAATGGCCCAGAACAGTCCCTGACGCAGAGTGATCGCTGCGGAAGGGTGAGCTAACATGACACCCCTGCCTCTTCTTTGGCGGAAACACAGCCTCGAGCTCTGACTGCCTCTGGGAGACGGCTTCAGGCCAGGGCTGGGGTTGCTCTGGATCAAGCCCCTGTAAATGCCCAGGTTAATGGAGAATCCACAGGGGGGCAGGAGGCAGAGGCTCTGCGTGCAGAAGAGGTTGGCCTTGGCCTGTGCCCTGCTGGCCGGCCTGGGTGGGAGCTGGCTCGGGGACGGAGGACAGCAGACAGAACAGGCCTGCAGACCACCCACAAGAAACAAATCTGGGCTGGCAGTGGCCCACGCTGGCCCCCTGCAGACATCCTCTCCTTTACTCACTGCACCCGCTACCAGGAGCTGTGGAGATAAGGAGACTGAAGCTCAGAGCGGCCTGCCTACAGCCCCCCAGCCTGGAGGGGGCAGAGCTGACCCCAGGGACACGTGGGCTTCCCTCAGTGCCGGGCTGGGACCCTGTCAACCCAAACGTGGCTGCCTCCAGCGCCTGTGCTGGCTGGGGAGCGAGGTGTCAAAAGACCCCAAAGAGCTGAACAGCCCCCCAGGCAGGGCCTGTGGAGAGCCCAGTGCCCTCCGCTCCACATCTGAACGATCAACAAATCCTTCAAAATCCAGCCAGTAGCTGCCACTGCTCGCCACTACCATCACCCTGCCCGAGCCACATCTCTCACCCGCTACAGCTTCCTGACCGCCTCCTTGTCCTCGTCCCAAGTCTATTCTCAACACAGCAGAGAGATCCCAGTAAAAGTCAGACCACACCTCCCAATGCCCCAAACCTCCAACAGCTTCCAGCTGCCCCAGAGTAAAGGCCCAAGTCCCCACCCTGGCCTGAAGCCTCCTCCTCCCCTGGAACCCTCTGCTCCAGCCACACCAGTCCCTCACTGTTCCCTGGACACGTCAAGCATGTTCCCACCCCTGGACCCTTGTTCCTGCTGTCCTGTCTGTTCCTCCCCTAGGTCTCTGTAATGTCCCCTCCCTCCATTCTGGTCCCTTTGGAGAGGCCTTCCCTGAATAGCCTCTTTAGCCCCACCCTCCACCGCCTTACTCTGTTTTATTCTTCTTCACAGCACACATCACCCCAGACACATTATATGTTTGCTGGGCTGTTTCCTGCCTACCTTCTTCCACTGGAACAGGGACTCCCATGCTCTGCTCACTGCTGCGTGCCCAGTTCCCAGAACGGTACCAGGCTCACAGTAAATATTCACGAAATGTGCTGAACGGCTACTTCCACCCTCTCCTGCAGCATCACATGCACAGGTGCACGTTCACACCCAGCCCTGGAGGAGCGGCCCCACCTGTCCAGCCTCTCCTGGAGCTGGACTCCACCCTCTCTTGGTGTTTCGTGCTGCCCAGAGCCCCGGCACCTCCGCTACCAACAGGCAAGGGGGACTGGTTTCCTGGGGACCCTCAGGCAGGGTGGCAGCTCTCCTCCCCTTCCCTGAGCCCCAGCTCACAGACAGAAGACTGGGTGAGGAGCCAAATCCCTCAGATAGCAAGGGTCCCCAGCTCTCTCCTCTTGCTATGGGGCTGATACCCCTCCCCCAATTCTCTCCAGATCACTGGCTGCTCCCAGGACACGCCATGGCCAGCTGGTCTCCCTTCTGTGCCTCCAGTGCCTCTGTTTCCTCATTTTGGAATGACCTCCTCCCCCTGGGGGGAACTCCAACTCTTCAGAGACCAGTTCACAAGGCACCTCCTGGGCACACCTCACCCTCAGCCTCAGGCTTCCCCAGGCCTACGTCTCGGGACTCTGCCTCAGCACTTCCCTCCCAACACGCTAGACTTGAGCCTCAAAATCATCTCTCCTTAAGCCCTTGAGGCCCAGTCTCAGTGTCTGGCCATACATGGCACATATCTAGTAGGTTCACTGGCCTGTGGATCTGTAATGCCTACCCTGGAACAAGGGAAAGGGTGTGGGTTTGGGGGTTGGTCAGCAGACCTGGAGTTGAAAGCCCAAGGCCATTCTTTTTTTTTTTTTCTCACTGTTGTGGCCTCTCCCGTTGCGGAGCACAGGCTCCGGACGTGCAGGCTCAGCGGCCATGGCTCATGGGCCCAGCCGCTCCGTGGCATGTGGGATCCTCCCGGACCGGGGCACGAACCTGTGTCCCCTGCATCAGCAGGCGGACTCTCAACCACTGCGCCACCAGGGAAGCCCCCAAGGCCATTCTTCATTAATTAGGCTGTGTGCCCTTGACCAAATCACTGAGTCTCTCACCTGTAAAATGGGGATGGTAGAGTGCTCACTTCACAGACCTATTGAAAGGATCAGAAATAACACCTGCAATGTGCCTGTGTTTAAATAACAGTAGCTATTACTACTATTAGGGGCCACAGTGTTAGAGGCAGGGCCCTGGGCCGGGCATGTGTAGCATGGCACTCTGCCCAAACTGAGGGTCCCTCAGTACTGCTAGATGGTAGGATGGGCCCTGACCTCAGGGAGCTGCTCGCCCAGGATGGTACACATTAGGCTCTCCTGTAGTTCAGGGCTCAGTGGCCCATGCCATCAGCCTCGACACAGTTGGCTTACTGGCACCTACTCTGCCCCACCCAGAGGGCTTGGGAAGTTCCCTGGAGAGGTCGGAATTTAAGGAGAGGACAGGGCAGCAGTGACAAATAAGATATCAAAGCCCAAGCCAGGCTCTGTTTCTCCCTTCCTTTTGGGGAAGTGGAGACCGAGTACAGTCAAGCCAAGAAACCATATTCATCACTGTACACTCCCTACCCCTCCCCAGCCCCCAGAAGGCTCTGACGGTACAGTTTACTGGAAAATCCTAACAAACTGAGATCTACTCAGCCCTCCAGTTCCCTCTACATGCCAGGCCCTGTTAATGTTGGAGATGCCCCCTGCTCTGGGATTCTCTGACCCCTGGCCTACCCAAGGGCTGGTGAGTCAGGCCCCACCCGACCCCTTGGTGCTGTTGGATAAAAATGGGGGCTAATGAGGTCAAGTTCTCAAGGTCAGTCTGGAAAGAGCCAGTCATCTTCCAGGGCGATCTCAGTCCTATCAGCCTACTTGAGGGAAGGGCTCTGCAGGGGTGGGGGTGATTCAGCACAGACTCCTCCCAGCACCAGCTCTGACCAGACAAAAGCCAGGATCAGCCTCTTCCCAGGCAGGAAAAGTTCAGAGGGACACACAACGGGCCGGATGGGATGCCTTCCTTGTCCCTTATCCCACTGATGTGGCAGCTGCCCCTTTGAGGGCTGGGAGCCTGAAGCACTTTCTGGGAGACAGCTGTGGACCTGGAGTCAGAAGATGGTTCCTTAAGTTCCTGCTGAGACACCTCCCAAGTCTCAGCTTCCTTGTCTGTGAAATGGGGCCAACCATCTCTACCGTTCAATGCAATAAGTGTGAGCTGTCAAACGTACAGATTTTTGGTCTCACCCACGCCCCCCTCCTCCAAACAAGTCTAGGTGTGGGAGAGCTCAGTTTACCGCAGCACGAGAACCGAGAGCGTACGGGGTGCCAGACACTGTGCTGGTCCCTGGGGATATTCAGGGGCTCCGGGTCTGGTGAGGGAGGCTGACAGAGAAATGTACAGTGCCATGCTGTGATCAGCACTTCCAGGGAGGAACGAACAAAGGACCGTGGGCTCCCACAGAAGGGAGCATCTGACCCCGGCTAGAGTGGGTGAGGCCAGGAAAGCCACAGGGAGGAGAAGCCATTTGACTCAGGCCTCCACGTCTACCAGCGGGAGGCAAGGAAGATGGGCATTCCAGCCACTAACAAAAGCCCAGATTCAGGTTTAAAGCACAGGCCCAGCCCACAGGAGTGCATGCTGACCCTACCCCAGGGACCTGTCCCCAAACACGGGTACCAGGCCTCCAGACCTCCCCAGGGCATGGTCCCTGCAGGGGACACTTCTTCATGGGGACACTTCTTCATGGCCAGGTGAGGAAAGGAATCCCCAGCCTTGGCAGCAGAGGCTGCCTCTGCCCTCCTGCCCACCTCAGCCCCCTCCCCTGCAAGAGCTCTCTATTCAGAGGACCCAGCTCTCCATTCTCTGAGCCCACCCTGGTCTCTACCTCTTTCTGGTAAACTCATTTTCTCACTCTAATACGCCTCACTAATTGTCAGCTCCTCTGGAAAGCCATCCTTGGCCTTTTTCTTTTTTCTTTTTTTTTTTTTTTTGCGGTACGCGGGCCTCTCACTGTTGTGGCCTCTCCCGTTGCGGAGCACAGGCTCCGGATGCGCAGGCTCAGCGGCCATGGCTCACGGGCACAGCCGCTCCGCGGCATATGGGATCCTCCCGGACCGGGGCACAAACCCGTATCCCCTGCATCGGCAGGCGGACTCTCAACCACTGCGCCACCAGGGAGGCCCCTTGGCCTTTTTCTTGCCTGGGTTCCCAGAGCTCTGTGTACATTTCTCTAGAATTAACGCTTGCCATGTAACATTTACCCATTTCCAGATTCATTTCTTGAGCAGAAATGACAAACAGTCATTGAGAAATGACAAAGAGTCATATTCATTGACAAAGAGTCAGGCTTTGGGGCTCTGGGACAGAATGAGAAGGAAGCCACGTCAACTGTCCTCAAGCACTTTATGAAACTAAAAGTTATGGGCTTCCCTGGTGGCGCAGTGGTTGAGAGTCCGCCTGCCGATGCAGGGGACACGGGTTTGTGCCCCGGTCCGGGAAGATCCCACATGCCGCAGAGCGGCTGGGCCCGTAAGCCATGGCCGCTGAGCCTGCGCGTCCGGAGCCTGTGCTGCACAACGGGAGAGGCCACAACAGTGAGAGGCCCGCGTACCAGGAAAAAAAAAAAAAAAAAAAGTTATACCCACTGTTCTATATTATTCTTATGTAAACCATAATAGCTAACACTTATTTATTGAGCACTTATTCACAAATGAAACATACACTATTTCATTTAATACTCACAATAACCGTCAGGTAGGCACATTACTACCTCCATTTGACAAATGAGGAAACCGAGGCAGTGACTTCATCAAGATCACAAAACAGTATCAGAACGCAGGAAGTCTGATTCAGGAGTCTGTATTGTCAATCATCATGCTATTATGGACAGCTGCTGCAGGGATTCAGATGGGGCAATATTTAGCCTTGGGGGTGGTGGGGGGAAGGTGGTCCAGAGGTGATGCTGCCTGAGCCGAGCACTGAAGGACAAGCAGAAGGTAGCCCAGCAGGTAAGAGAAGGGGCTTTCAGGCAATGGGGCTGGTGCATGCAAAGGCATGGAAACACAAAATGTGTGGAAAAGCTCATCCTGCAATGCCATATTATTGGACCTTAGGGTACACATAGGGTAGGGAAGAGGTCAGGTCACTGAGAGCTCTGTAAATTGTGCTAAAGATTCAGTCTTTCCCATAGGTAATGGGAAACCATCAAAGGGTTTTAAACAAGGAAGTAACATTATGAGATGTGTTTCTAAAGTCTCCTAAGAGGCATTTCCTGGTGGCGCAGTGGTTAAGAATTCGCCTGCCAATGCAGGGGACACGGGTTTGATCCCTGGTCCGGGAAGATCCCACATGCTGCGGAGGAGCTAAGCCGGTGCGCCACAACTACTGAGCCTGTGTTCTAGAGCCCGTGCTCTGCAACAAGAGACGCCACGGCAAGGAGAAGCCCTCGTACTGCAACGAAGAGTGGCCCCCACTCACCACAACTAGAGAAGGACCGCGTGCAACGAAGACCCAACGCAGCCATAAATTAATTAATTAATTAAAAAAAATAAAAGTAAAGGATCACAAGAGTTACAGTTTGGAGGCTGGGTTGCAGGCAGCCATGACTGGAAGTTGCTGGGAAGTCACTGCAGTCATCCTGGTGAGAAACACATCAACGGGGTGGTAACAAAAGAGTTAGAGGCACAGGACCAGGTGTGAAGCATGTTCAGGTCACCTCTTAGATATGGAAATTGAGAAAGAAGAGGAAGTATAATTCTCAGGTTTCTGGCTGGGATGGGGCCGTAGAGAAAGAATGAATCTGCAGGGGAAAAGAGCAGCAGTTCAAGTTCAGACGAAGTGAGTGGCAGGTGAAGTGGAGCTGTACAACTGGTAGCTGGATGGCCAAGTCTGAGGCTCCAGGGAGGGGCACTCCGCTGAAGATGTAGATCTGGGCGCGTTTCGGGTATTTAGGTGGTGTAAAGCTGAAGCCATGAGAGTTGACGAGACCACCCAAAGTCAGTGTACAGAGTAAGGGACTGGGCAAGAGAGGAGAATGTGAAACGGTATTTCTACAGTCAGAGAAGTAGGAAGAAAATAAGGGGATGCTGACGCGGAGGAAGCCAAAAAAGGGGGAGAGAGGCACGTATCAGCTACTTCAATTACGAGTTAGTATGCACCTCTAAGAACTCAAGAAAGATACTAAAGGGCCCTTCTGATGTCAATTAGGAAGTCATTCACTGTCATTTCCAAAGGAAGTTGAGGGAGACCGGATGACAGTGAGACGAAGACCTACCGTAACTTGTAGATATATTCCTCCTCATTCTCAGGCCCTGACCCCTCCCTATACCCAACTCCTGCCCTTTCATACCCAGATACCGCCCCCTCGCTTCTCCGCTCACAAAGAAGACTTAGGCTTTGGAGGCCGATCCGGGACGCCCTTCCCGGGCTCTCTCGAGTGGGCGGGGCCGCGGACGGTCAGCGCCCGAGACCCTCGAACCCGGCGCGGGGTGGAGCAAGGCCAAGCAGAGGAAGGGGGCGGAACCTGGGGCGCAGGGGGTGTGGGAAGGGTCGGACGGAACTGTGAACGGACACCGGCTAGAGAGGCGGGATCTACTGTTAAGACGTAGCCCTCGTACCACCACCCGGTCCCACTGACCTCTCGCGGACCCACCTGCTCCATGTCAGCCACGGCCCCGGTTCTTCTTAGCCCCAGCCGGTCTCCGCGGCCCCAGCAGCGCCTCCGAAAGGAAGGGGATCTCCCGGCCGCGCCACTTCCGCCACTGAGTCCGCCCCCGAGAGCGAACGTGCGCAGGACTGCAGCCCCGCCCCCAAGCCCTCGGGCCCCACCCCCAGGGGGCGGAAGTGGGGGCTGCAGCTAAAGTTAGGCCTGAAAGGATCTTCCTAACGGTAGGGGAGTTGGAAAGAAGCCCAGGGGCATCATCCTTACTGGGCCACATAGGCCTGGCACTGTGGAGAACAAAGGGGATCTTCCTGAGGGGAGGCCTGCGGGGCTGGGGGACAGCCCCTCTTTCAGCCATCCCCAGCAGGACCTAGAACTCCTGTGGTCCTTCCCAAGAGGGCTCGGAGCTTGTCAGCAGTCAAGGCTGCAAACTAGAGGACTGGACACTAGGGTCGAGGACCTGACCCTTGGATGACCACTACAGGGTAACAGGGAAACCTGTTACCTCCTCCCTCTCCTTTCCCCTGAAAGAGAAGTCTCAGCAGTTATTTACAAAGATTTATTACAGCAGGGGAGCGGTTCAGTCCTGGAGTCAGGGAAGGAGAGAAGGGGGCGGAGCAGCTGGAGGACAAGGAGAGCCTGGCTCCCCCACCACGTGCCCCCCTAAGGACTTATACTAGGCGGCATTCCTGGCATCAAAGCACAAACAAAATGCAACAAAGCAGCCTCTGCCAGTCCATCTTCCAGGCACCCAGGCTGGGGAGCAGTTGATAAGGGGAAGATTTCCAAAATGTCGAGGCTGTGGAAAGGATGCCTGAATCCTGGGCCCTGGTAGAAGCCAGTGGGAGGGGTGGTGACTTGGAATTCCCCAGGGGATGCAGAAGGATCTATGGGCACTTCAAGTTCTCAGTACCCTCTTTCCCCAGATCTTAGGGTCCTGCCCTGTGGGTTTCCTGTGCCCAGGGGAGAGGGTCTGGGGAGTAGACTTGTGAAGGATGAACCTTTGTCCCCCATTTACTGGATTTCCCAATGCAAGCTCTCTCACATCCCACCACCCACTGGGTGAATGGGGGAATGACTGGCAGGGGTAGGCATCAGGCAGCAAGTGCCCAGGGACTCTGGGCATCGGCCAAAGGTGGGCAGACAAGCAAACACAGACCAGCCCTAGTCTTCTAAGTCAGAAGCCGCAGCCCTAGCAAGTGAGGGGAAGGGTACAAAGTAGGGTGGGGACAGGGTGGGTTTCTGGGGAACAGCAATGCCCTCGCCGCCTCTGGGAGATGCAGGGCTGGTGCCTATGTGCCAGGTTCAGGGTGAGCAGGGCGCTGTGGCTCCTCCCCAGGCTCTGCAAGGCAAGCAGATGGACTTAGGGTCTGGCCACGCCCACCAAGATCCCAGCCCCGCCTCCCCAGCCCCGCCCCACCGCGCCCAAACCTCACCATTTAACGCCGGATCTTCCACTTGGTCCTCAGAGCTTCCGTCTCTCTGGGGCTCATCCAGAGGAGGCGGGCGCTCCCAGGGACCCTCCAGACCTTGGCCACAAGTAGTCTTCTGCCCAGCTGGGGACGGGAAAGAAGGGATAAAAGCACAGGCTCTGAGTATCCATCTGGCTGTCCGGGAACAGGAGCTGAGTCTCTCAGCTGGCTGTGGCTAAGCTCTCGGAGGGTATCATGGTATAGTGGAGAGAGCACTGGACTAAGACAGCTCTTGCAACGACTAGCCATATGACTTAGATAGGTCCGTTGTTACCTCTTTGAAGGGGATGGTAAGGGAAATTGTGTAGACTGCCTTAAATAATAGTTACTACCCTGCAGCCCAGCACTGGCACTTAGGAGCTGCTCCAAGATTGGTGGCAATTGATACTGCCCCTTGGTCATCTTGTCATTTGACCCACCGCCCTGCTGCTTTCCTAAGGGAACAGTCTCCTCTCACCTCCTCTTCGCCTGTTCTGGGGGGTCCCAGTGGGAGTTGACTCACCTGTTCCAGCTGGAGCTTTTGCTCCCATGGCCGATGCCCCCGCTGCCAAGGCAGAGAGGAGGCCCACGCCATTTTTGAGGGGTGCAAGGGACGGACACTTCAAGCAGGAGTGGTTGGCTATTTTTCATCCCCATAAATAATGGCACCAAAACGTTTAAGGTGCACTGGGAGGGATAGATGTGGCTGGCCTGGGCCTAGAAAGAACAGTCCTGGGAGGGCTGAGATCTTCCTGCCTAGGAATTCTCTGCGCCTTGAGACTCCCTGTGGAGATTTTGGGATTTGGGGTCTCTAGCTCTGAGGCCTTCTGTGTAGGTTTCATGCCCCTCCCTGGCCCCTCTCTTCCCAGGCAGCTGGGGTTGGAGCTGCATGCAGCCAACGCAGCTGGTTCTTGAATCCTACATTCTCCATCTAGACACTAGAGGGCACCCTCTCACCTCCAGCCTAGGAAATAAAAAAGGGGAAAAGAGCCACAGGTTCCTGGAGAGGACTTATCAACCAGCCCTGTGCCTCCCAGCAGAGACCACATCCTGTGTTCAGAAATGCAGGCGATGGGGGCACTGGGCACTCTTAGTCCACTATCCCCCATCTCCTTGCACCTCCCAACTGCCGTGGATGGAAAGTCCTTTCTTGGGTCTAGCCTCAAACCTCAGGTGGCCTTGCCTTAATTCTTAGGGAAGAGAGGAATTAGTAGAGGAAACCTGATTGGGAGAAGGACTGAGTCAAGGATGGGAACAGCCCAGGTGTCAGGTAAGGCTGACTGCAAGGCATCCTGTGGGATGAGAGAGCGGGGAGGCCCTTTACACGTGTGAGAAACTGTGAACCGGGAGGGGGTGTCCCAGGACACTCAGGGGGGATCCCACCTGGTCTGTGGTGGTGGGACCCAGGCTTCACAGCCCGGTCAGCTTACCAGACCCCCTGCTGCCCCTCAGGATTTCAGCCTGGCTGTCCTCCTCCTCCTCCTCCTCTTCTTCGTCCTCCTCCTCCTCCTCCTCGTCTTCCTCTCTTGGGTAGCCCAGCTCCCGCAGCTCCCCCAGCTCATCCTCCTCCTCTGAGGCCTGGTTCTCACCCAGGTTGCTGATGGTCTGCAGGTGAGACTCAGCAATGCGCTGCACAGCTGGCACAGGGGGACCGGGAAGGCAGGGGTCAGCCAGGCCCAAGAAGCGGGAGAGGCATGTGGCCCAGTCCCCAGCCTCCTTCCTGTGGGCCCGGGGCAGAGCTAATCCCCCGCAGGGGTCTAGTTCAAAAGCTAAAAGCTGCAGGTCAGCCTGCTGGGGGCCAGGCCAGGGCAGAAGCAGCAGGGGGTAGACTCTTGATCATGTTTGGCTCTTAAGCTGTCCAAAGGTGCTGCTCTCCCAGAGGCTGGCACCAGGCAGCTCCTGCCAAGCCGGACAAGACCAGGCGGGTACAGCAGCAGCTTAACATTCCCTGGCTGGGGAGCTTGTCCACCAGCTACAGCCCCTGGAGAAGGCACAGGGCCTGTGGGCCAGGCCCTGGGGGATTTGTCCCTTTCAATTTCTAGGGGAGTGCCCAGCCTGCTTAGGGCTCACTGCTACCCCGATCCTGCCCACCACCCCATGCTGGGCTTGGTCCCCACTCCCTGGCACTGCCCCATCATAGATGCTACTCCACACACCTCTGCCCCAGGCTCTAAGAGGTAGGAACAGTTCTGAGGCTGACGACATAATAGTCTGCAGCCAGTGAAGTCCGTGCCTGGGGATGCGGCGTGCTCAGACGCGGCCCCCACAATCTTGACCCACATCCCCAAGCTTCAGCTCCCTCTGCGGTGACCTAGAAAGCAGCGAACACCACCCACCCCCCCCAACGCCACCAAGGCCTGCTGGGATAGGACCTAGCGAGGGAACAGTGTGGGCAGCTGGAGAGAAGTTTCCAAAAGATGGAAAGGACTACGGGGTTAGGAGAAAGGGGCCAGGGCTGGGGGACTCTGGGAGGATGGCAGGGGTTGAGGGGACCCTGGGAGGAGTGGCTGGGACAGAGGCAGCAGGGGGGCCAGGAGCTGGTGGGATTTTAGAGCATTTGGGTCACTGAACTCAAGGCCCGGAGACCAGATGCTGATGAGCTGGGACCTGCAGTTGCTGCAGCTACTCCTTGCTCCGCAGGCAGCCCCTCCCCTCAGAAAGCCCAGAGCGGGCCGATCCAGGCTGGAAACCTCCAGTGTCGGGAGCAGGGCACCGCTCTCCTGCCAGCTCAGGGACAGGCACAGAGGGTGCATTGTGTCTGCCCGCTGCCCTGCCTTGCCCCGAGCTCCACCCGGTGCCTCCTGCTGGCTCTGGGCAAGCTACCCAGGCAATAAAAGTGCAATAAATTACCCCGCCCTGTCCTTGGGGAGAGCTTCACCTTGAGGCAAGTGTGAGGGCTCGGCCTTGCAGGACCCCCCTCAAGCCAAGACTCAGTGTCCACCCTTCCTTGGGGGCCCTGAGCTTCTCCACCTACAAGTCCCCCACCCTGCCAGATGCTTTCCCTGCCCAGAAAGGAGCCAAAGCCTATAACACAGTGCCCTGCAGGTTCAGAAGGGTCCCCTGAGCGTTGGGGAAGGGAGGAAGGGAGGAGAGGAGGTGGCAGCTCGAGCAGCCGGGGGAGGAGAGTTCAGTTCTTCAGTTCGTGAGCCACAGCATCAACAATAGGTGTGCGCAGCCCTGTGCTGGCGCCCCGTGAGCCTCCCGCGTGCCTCGCCTGCCTCGTGCCTCGCAGGGCTCTCTGGGGTCTCCTCCTCATCCTCCCAACTGTCTCCTAATCCCTCTGTCTCCAGCTCTGGGAACCTGAGTTCCCCCTACCCAAGTGTCCCTTTTTAAGCTCCAAGGTCCCCAGCACAGCCCCCGCACCCCTCTCCTGGCCCCTTTCCACCGCCCTGCCTCGCCCCACTCAGACCCTCCTTAAGTTGCAGCCCAAAGGGGCCGCGGGGGTGGGGGCACATTTCTGGCCATCTTTTTCACCCCGGCCCCTTGCTCACAATCAAGAGTCCAAGGGCGGTTCTTCCCTCTCACAGGCACTTGCCCCCAGCCCAGCCCAGGATGGGGAGGAGAGAGGTTTCTCATATTCTCTCCTGAGAAGATGCCACCTCCTCCCTCATGCCTGCTTCAGGGGCTGGCCTTCCCCACATCCCTACAGGTAGGAAGGCCTTCCAAAAGCTGAACCCACGGCCCGCTAGCTGTCCCTGCATCGTCCTGTCCTTGAGGAAGAGAAAGGGCGCCTGCGCTTCTCGCCTCTCCTCCCAGTCTCTCTGCTCCCAACCTTGGCCGGCAGGCTGACAGTTGCACCTGTAGACCTTGGCCGGTTACTGGGAGCTCATTAAACCCACCCGGGAGGGAGCTCTCCGCACACCCTTCTGGTCCCCTCCCTCCCAGCCTCCGTGGGAGGAGGGGCTGGCCAGGCAGGAAGAGCCTCAGGTGGGAGCTGAGGTGGGTGTAGGAAGGCATCCATCCTAAGGCTTCGTTAGGAAGAGACCCTCCCCGCACCCCCACCTGTCCCACCTTCTCCTCCAGGTGTATCTCCCCCAGCTCCCCCCGTGGAAGCCAAGTCTCCAGGCCGGCCCTGAAGACCCCTGTGATTTCACACCTGCTTCCCTTTGCACACCTTCCTCCCTGTCCCTGGAATGCCCCTCCATGCCTGGCCTGCCTGTTGAATTCTGATTCTGGCTTCCCATGCAAGCTGAAACAGCCTCTCCTCTGTAACTCTCCCTGACCCTTTGAGGTGAAGGGCCCCAGGAGGGCTGAGGCCAAATCTTACTCTTATTTTTGCCCAGCACCCACCAGGGGGGCCTGGCATACACTAGGTGTTTGATAAGTGAGTGCTATAGGAATGACTTGCCTTTTGGTGTAGAAAGGAGAAGCAGGAACAGAAGCATCAGTGTGCAGACCTGTGCAAATGGCACGGGAATGGGAGAGGAGAGCAAGGGGTGCAGCCCAAAGAAGGTGCCCTTCGGGGAGAGGGAGGGGGAGGTGGTCCAGTGCATGCTTGCAGAGGAGGCGCAGAGACGATGCCTACTTGTTACGTGCCTCTTTCCTTTCAACCCCACAACCTGATTGCGAGACCCATGCCACCCTTTTCAGCCTCTGGGCTCCTTCTTTTTACAAGGCCAAATTAAGAAAGAATTGGTCTCTAAGTAGGGATTGGGGTGGGTACCCAAGACTATCCGTGCCCACCAACAAAAGCTCAACATGTCACACACACAGCCCATGTCAGCCCAGCTGCAGGGGTCAAGGGGACAGCCCAACTGATGGGTGGGGGACAGTACCTTTCAGCGAGGGGGGTGTGTAGGCACAGGGGTTGGGTCTCTTCGACTTGAGGTGGTGCCCCTCTCCTGAGGCTCTCTGCTGGGGAAGTGCCAGGTTAAATGGGCTTACAGAGGCCCCTTGCCTTCACCCCCCCTCCATTCCATCCCACCAAGGCAACCCAGGCAGACTGGTCTAGCCTCTGTTCCCAGGTCCAGGCCCAGGCACTGCCGCCCCTCGGGTCCTGCACCTCCTGCACCGAGGCTGAGGCTAACTGGTGGCTTTGGGAGGGGCTCCAGAGCCATGGCCTGGGCTCAGGCCCAGCCTGAGTCTGAGCAGAGGAAAGACAAGGGCAGAGTGCTGGTGGCACCCTGGCACCAGGCACTCTCACTGAGGTGCCAATTGATATGCTAATGTCCTCCTGGGTGGCACCCTGTGTTAGCTGGGAAGTAATCCCCTCCAGCCCATCACAAAGGGCCCTGGCATCCCTCCTTCCAGCTGCCCCTGGAAACTCACCTGGTGGGGTGAGGCCTCCTCCTCTGAGGGAGGCCACCAGTGAACCGAGCCAGGAAGAAGAGAGAAGAGGGAGAGAGAGAAGAGAGAAAGAATCTGAATTACTTTCCCCAAAGGCTCAGCCTCTGTGCCCTTTCCCTCCTGGTGTTGGGAGGTGCCTGGTCAATAAATGAACCCAATGGAGTTGGGCTCCCAGACCTTAACCCCCGCATCTTCTGCTCAGTCTCCTACTCATGGGACTTTGGCAGGAGCCCCAAGAAGGCATCAGGGTTAGGATGGGGCCAGGACTAGGGGGCAGGGTAGGGGCCCACCTGGCGAGGAGTGCTCTGAGAGCCGGAACAGCATGGCAGGGGTTGGTCTCCTGCGCCGGATCTAAGAAGACAGAGAAAGAGATGGGGAGGAGGCGGGGGCAGACAGACACCTGCAGCCCACTCCCCACCCCCTACCCAGGCAGCAGGGGACAAACAGTGCTTTGGAGTCCCCAGGGAACCTTTGAATCAAAGACTGTCAGAGCTGTAAGGAACTCCATAGCTCACCCAACCCCCTCATTTTACCAAGGTGAAAACCCAAGGCTCAGAGAGGTTCAGCAAAGAGCTCAAAGTCACACAGCGTGCCAAGGCAGGGAAGGGACAAGAAAAATGTATCACTGGCTCCCAGCTGACGCCCATCCCACTCCATGGCTACTCCAGAACTGCCACCTCCCTTTCTTTCTTCCCCTACCAAGTGCCTTCCTCTCTCATTTTTGAAGACATCAGACCTCAGGACCTGAAGCTGGCTGTGGAAGATGCCCCATGGGCCATGGCACCCACATGGCCCTGCCTACCTAAGGTCAGCTCAAGGGCTCCAGGGCAAGTGGAGGGAGGCTGAGCCTGGTACTGCAGGCACCTCCAACCTCACACTGAGGCTCAGGTGTGGGTCTGACCCCCAGACCCACAGGGGCCTGGATGTGGTCTCTGGGGGCCTGGCTCTGGGTCCCTCTAGCAGTATCTCTCAGGCTGCAGAACTCTTCACCCAGTCCTCATAAAAAACAAAAAGTTGCCCTCCTTGGTACATGAGCCAGGCTGAGCCGGGGGGTGGGGGGCGCACTGAGCACTCCTAGTGACTCCCCCCTCCCCCCAGCTTGGCAATCAGACCAAGTGTCAGTTAATTAGGTCCCCTCTGAGCCCCAGGGAAATGCACAAAGAGAACCAGGTGAATGAAGCTGAAACCGCCACCTCCCTCTGCCAAGCTCCCAACACTGCCCTCCAGACCAAAAGCTGCCTGGGCCGGGGACGCAACCCGCCCCCATGGCCGCCTAGCTCTCCCCAAAATGACTTGGCTCCACTCTCACCGCGCTGTGGGGTGCCAGCTGCATCTCAGCAACAAGTGAATGGCTGGGCTGCGGGGTGGCGGGCAGAACCCTCTTCTCTCCCTCCATCACATCGCACCCCCCACCCCCACCTCAAGCCCTTGGAGGCCTCCGGTCCCCAGAAAGGCTGTCCAGAGAACTCAGTTGTCTGTGGGAGGACTTCTGGCTTCTGTGATGACTGGTCATCATCCCCGCCTCTCCCCGCCCTTGTTGCCACGCTCTGGCTCTGTCTAGAGGCCAGAACAAGGCTCTGGCGACCCCAGCCCGGGTACGAAGGGTGGAACTAGACAGAAAGCCAGAGCGTGGGGCAGCTGGGCGGAGGCCTGCTCTGTGTAATGGGTCAGTGTACCACGTTTCTCACATCTGAGCGGCACCAGTGGTCCGCGTGGGAGTTTAGGGAAGGAGGACACTGTGCAGGGTCCAGAGGACCGTCTGCCCTCCCTGGGGCCGCCCGGGATTCTCCCGCCCCGGGATCAGGACCGAGGCCCCAGGCGAAAAAGTTGCACGAGTCTCCAGCGAACTTCACGCGCTGCCCCACGTCCCCGCCGCGTCCGAGGCGGGCCCGGGACTCCTTCGCCCCCGTCTCCCAGGCCAGTTCAGACCCCGGAGCGCAGACGAGCCCGGGTGTGGAGCGGGGGTGAGGGGGTCGCCGCCGGGGCTGGGGCGCAGCCCCCTTACCATCTCCACCTGGCGGGGGTCGAGCTGGCTGGGGGGCGCGGGCACGGAGAACTGGATCTTCTTGCGGTCCTTGGGGTCCATGGCGGGCGGGCGGGCGGGCGGGTGGGCGGTGGGCGGGGCGCGCGCCGCGGGGTCCGGGGCTGCGGTCCAGGCGCGCTGCTCAGGGCGCCGCGGCGACAGCGGGCTGAGTGCGGCGGGGAGGATCAGGAGGGCTGTTCGCGCACAGATAAAAATACCGCGCCGGCGAGGGGAGGGGGCGCGGGGGCGCGGGGCGGGGGGCGGCCGCCTGCTCGCCTACCCCGCCGGGCTCCGGGGCTCGCCCGTGCCTCGGTGCCTTCGCGCCCGCACCCCGGGCTCCCCGGCTCGCGGGTCTGGGTCCCTGTCTCTCCCCTCCTTCCCTCGCTCTCTCTCAGTGTCTCTCCGCCCTCCCTCTATCTCCCTTGCTCCCTCTCCGCATGTCTGTCTCTGTCTCTGCCTCGCTCCGTCTCTCCGGGTCTCACCCTCCGGCCCCAGCCTTGGAGTGCCCAGCCCGTCCCCTCAGCCTGGGACTGGCGCCCGGGAGCTTGGTGGGAGGACTCAGGAGACAGGGGCCAATGAGCGCCGAGGAGCGTGTTCTCCCGGGGCCGGGAGGAGGGCGGGGAGTGTGAGCCAGGACCCGGGGAGCGGGCTGGGGGGCCCCCTGCCGTCTCCCCAGAACTTGAAGCTGCATTATTGATGGAGTCCAGCAGGGAGGATAATGCGGGCAGGCCGAGGGGAGAGCAGCAGCGGGGACTCTGGCTTTAACCCCTTCCTGGCGTGGATACTTGGAGTTTCACGGGGAGGCCTGTGAGGTCGTGGAGACAATACCACCAGCCTGCCACGCTGTGAATGGGGGTGTCCTAGAAAGCGAGTGAGCGTGGAGCGGGTTGTGCGTGGGAGGACACGTGTCAGTCATCATGGCAGGGAGTGTGTGAAAGTGAGTGCCAGGGGCCCTGTAGTGCCTATAGCTAGGGAGTGTGTGTGTGTGTGTGTGTGTGTGTGTGTGAGGGGGGGTGTCGGTGTGGTGAGAGTGTGTGCGAGTCTATGTGAGTAAGTGTGTCAGAGTGTCAAGGATGCGGGTGTGAGTGGCAGGGTGTGGGAAGACTGTGTGTGTGCGGGGGAGGGGGTGAGGTGGGGGAGGATGTCAGAGGCTGTCAAGGTGATGGGCAGGCTGTGCCAGCTTGCGGGGGGCGGGGGGGAGTACTGTATCCACAGCTCCAGCCTGTACAGTAGAAAGGGATGAGGCTGTGATCCTGGGCGCACTCCCGTGGGGGGCGGGGAATGTGTCCCTGCCGTGAAATATCCTGGATTCAAGTGCCTCCCAAGATCTATTGTGTGGGAGACAGAGGCAGCCCGGGGGAGATAGAGTTGGGGGTGTTGGGGGCCAGCCTGTACCAGTACATGTGCCATCACGTGTGTGAGTTTGGTGCAGGAATAGAGCAGGGGGGAGAGGTGTGTGCGTGCTCGTTTCTGAGGTGTGAACCTCTCTCTCTGCACAGGCGTTTGTGTGTGTCTCTGGAGGGGAGAAAGGGGAGGAGATGGCCCTGTGGTTTGGAGTGTCCCTGTTTATCTGTCCAGGTCCTGGGTATCTTTGCAGGAACCGGTGTTTCCCTCTGCGGGCCTAGGGGCGAGGGACTGAATGTCCCTCTGCGGTGACGAGAGGGTGTGTGTGTAGACGTGTACATAGGCATGTGTCTTCCTGGGGCTCTGTTTGTGCTGGCTCTCTTCTCTCCTGGTCACCCTCAGGCCTGGAACAGTCAGGCGTCCCCCTCCCCCCACCTGGCAACTTTTCCACTCCCAGCCCCAGTGTGCTGGGTCCTTGGCAGAGCAGAAGGAGCAAGAGGCCAGAGGAGTCTTGTGACAATGGGGTCAGGGGCACAAGGCAGAGCCCCAGAGTCAGCGCCCACTCTGGGGGTCAGGAGAGGGTATCAGGAGGGCAGAGCTTTGCCCATGGGCACTGGAAGCCCTGGCTGCTCAGCGCCACTCCCCCCAACCCCCAGGCCTGGCTCAAGTCCCGCTGTGTTTGTTGACTTTTATGCTTGTGGGGAAACAGCCAGATGCCAGGTTGCTGGCCCAGGGGTGTGGGCATCTCTGGCAGCCCCTGGCTTGGCCCAGACCCCTCCTTCAGCTGGGTTACGGTGGTAACGACCAATTTGGCCGTGCACATGAGGAGGTCCTGGGAGTCGGAAGGGGCACAGGAAAGCCATGGCTCAGGCAGTAACCTGAGTGGCCACTGGGCTAAGAGGAGGCTGAAAGGCCTGTGGCTTCCAGTGCTGGGGAGGTGGGAAGGTCCTGGTTGGGATGAAGGGGACAGAGGACAGCTGGGTGGGTAATGAGAGGACAGGGACAAGGAGGCATCACTACCAGTGGAACCTCACAGCCCATCCGAGCTGAGAGGGCCTTGGGGAACACAGCGGCTGAGGCTCCTTTGACCAGGGAGGCTTGGAGCTCTGGGTGGCCCTGAATCAGGAAAAGTTCCCCTGACCCAGGCTGGGGCAGCTGGGAACGGAGATTCTCCTCTCTTGGCTAAGCTTGGAAGATGGGGTCTTCAGGGACAGAGGGGAGGGTCTTTGCCCTCTTTCCCCAACCTTTGCCCAGGCACCCACAGCTCTGGCTGCTAAACCCTGGAGCCAAGAGGGACGGGGGAACCTCGCTGACAGAGGAACAGTCACAAGGGACGGACAGGAAGGAGGGGAAAGGGAAGGAAGGATGGCAGAGACAGGAGGTGAGAGAGAGAGAGGAGGGGGAGGTAGGAGACATCGGAAAGAAAGAGCGAAAGAACACGTGTGAGAGATGGGGAGACAAAGGGGGAGAGAGAGAGCCTCACGACAGAGAGAGGCAGGAGACAGAGATGGAGAGGGAGCAAAAATAGCTCGGCATTAAGATAATTGCAGCTCACAGCTCTGCCCTCCGTTAGGAATTAAATGAGGTTTTATTACTTTGATTTTTCTCTCCTGGATCCTACGCGACTTCTCAAGAACTTGGGGAAAAGTTTTTCAGGTGGGCGGCCAGGTGGCGGGGGCTGCGTGGGTGACAGAGGAAGGGAAAGGGACTTCTTTCTTGGGGGAGGGAGGTGTGGGCAGGGGCAAGGAGTGGGGAGGGGCTGGTGAGGATGGGGGAGCCCAGCAGGGGCTGGGGGAGGTGGCCAGCGTCAGGCACATCCCAGGGGAGCTGAGAAGCAAGGGGCCAGGGTGGCCTCCATTTTCTTTGACTTAGAATTAATCATATGCAAATGAGATGTAAAAACAATATGCCACTCCTCGGTTATTATTCTTGAGTTAGAAACACAGGCGTTTGGGTCCAAGGAACAAATTCAAGACCTTGTTTGACTTAACTCCCATTGAACTATGGGTCTTTCTGCTTGGACTGACAAAGTTTGTCATAGGGTGTCTATTAATGTATAGTAGGTGTGAGCACACTATTTTGGGCACACCGTTTCTCCTCACATCACTGCCTCTTGCCTGCCACATTGTCCGGCATACAGGAGGCACTACATTCACCTTCTCTGGAAGTGTGAAGCCTTTGTTCTCTTTTGGGGAGGTGGGGAAAGAGTTCAGTCGTGAGTTTTCCCTCCTTTCTTCCAAGCAAGATATAGTCTAGTGGACATAATAAACTAGGTAGATTGGACAGACCTGGGTAGGAATCTTAGCTCTGTAACTTACTGTGTGACCTTAGACAAATTCTTAGCCTCACCGTGCCTCAGTTTCCTCGTGTCTCAAAGCCCACCTTACGTGGTACCTGTGACGATTCGAAAAAGTGAAACTAATGAAGTCCCCAGCCCAGTGCAGGGCTCCCCGGTCAGTATTCAATAAAGGTTTCAGCTTCTCTAGAGCGCTAGGAGTGCAGTTCGGAAAACAGCCAGAAGGTGGCGGGGTCGGCCAGTGTTTGGGCTGCTGCGCTGCTGGCACTGCGGGTCTGTAGCTGGGCATCACATCCCTGACCTTGGCACCCCGGAGCTGAGTCAAGCTGGCTGTGTTGGCATGTGGCAGCTGGAAGGGAGGCCCCCGGAAGCCCCTGGAAGCAACCTTAGAGAAGCCAGGGAGCGTTAGCTGGGCACTCTGGGGCATCTTTCCCTGCCGCAGCTGGTGGGGGGCGGACAGGGGGCGGGATGGAGAGCGGGAGGGAGAGACTGGGGATTCCAAGGCCCGCCTCTGGGAAAACCCGTGGACACCGAGAGAAGAGGGCAAAGGCACCCTCAGTAGGGACACTGGTGACACCAGGACAGGTGGGCCATCATCTGAGACACTCATTGACACACATTCATTCATCCATCCGTCATCCGATCCTTTGCCCATTCATTACATTCACATTGGGTGCTTTTTAAAAAAATCAACTCTATTGAGTTAGAGTTTATATACAATAAAATGTACCAAGTTTAAATATAAACTTCTATGAAACACTTCCATACAACATGTGACCACTATCAATACAGATATAGAACGTTCTCATCACCCCAAAATGTTCTTTTGCCCCATCCAAGTCAATCTCCCCTCCCCCCTCACTGGGTGTATCATAACTCTTAGCACACTATTTTGAGACATGTCCTACCCACTATCTGTCTTTGCATCATCACCTGCCTGCCATAGTGCCCAGAATACAGTAGCACTACATGCTGCAGAGGGGATGGATTGAGGAATGAACGAATAGATAAATACGTGAGTCATAGAAATTGGCAACGCGTGACGTATATGGAGCATTTACTCCGTGCTGGACACGGGGCTGGGCCTTTTATATGTATTGTCTCATTTAATCCTCATTAGATTCACTCCGTTTTGCAGATGGGGCAAATGAGGCTCAGAATTTCTGCCCAGAGCCTGGGTTCAAAGGCAAACCGTCTGACTTCAGAGTTAAGTACAAGATCGCTTGCATACACTGAACTGGGCTTCTCTCTTGCTCAGAATTGGACCGGGTTTCTCTCTCTCTCTCTCTCTCTCTCTCTCTCTCTCTCTCTCAGCCCAGTTTGGACCAACCTGGGTGGGAAGCAAAAATCAATGTGCGGAGGCTGCCCTCTGGTGGCAGACCTGAGTACAGCGGTATCTGTTCCCTCTGGCGCCCCCAGGTGGGATGCTGTTGAGAAGAATGAGCAAGCCGGCAGCCCACGGCGGGGGCAGCGTCAGCCCCGGGCACCTGGAGACCCCCTGCTCTGGCCACTGCCTGGTGCCCCCCGAGGTGCCAGCTGAGGCTGCCCCCGAAGAACGCCAGCTGCCGGAGCCTGCCGCCTCCCACCCCCTCCACCAGCCTCACACACACTCCAATCCCGGTCCAGTCGGCTGCTTCCATTCCCTGAAGAAGAGGCCCTAAAGTTAAAACAGCTGTTAATTTATAAACCAATTTTTCCGTGACTGCTTAATAAATCGCCAGCAGCTGCTCTGCCCCCGCTCCTGCCCAGGCACCCGGCCCCGAGGGCTGCACGGAGAAGCTCAGAGCTGCCAGCCCGCCCCTCCTGCCTCCTTCCCCCAACTCCCCAACTTGCCCCCAGTCTCCCAAGAACTGGACATGTGTGGGGGAAACCCCAATGAAACCCAGCTTCTCTGGGCTTCAGTGGAGTGGAGTGGAGAGGGGAGGATGATTTTTCTACAGCCCAAAGGCCATCCCTCCCAACGCCCTAAAACCCCCAAACCCAGGACTCCCAGGCCCAGAGGGTAGGTGTCAAAGGTTTTCTTAGTTCTGGGGGAGATGAGGTGTTCAGGTTCCCTAGAGAAGTTCCCCTGAGCAACTGGGAGGCGAAGGGAACCTGGACTCATCCCTGAGCGCACTGGAATCTCAATTCCCATATCAGGGTGGTCCCCCTGACAGATGCTAACAGACTCACTGACCCTGCTGTTCTCTCAAGGGTGGGGGGAGCTGGGAGGCGGCAAGGAATGCTGGGATAACATCCCCGCTCTGGGGAGATGCCCACACACACTCATCCCCAGGATAGTGAGAGGAGAGAGCTGGGCCTCCAGAACATTCACTTTGCCCAACTTCCACCAGCATATAAAAGGCACCGTGAAAATCCACGCGGGGTGGGGGTCTTGTGAATGGCAGGCATGAGACATGTTCTTTGCATCTGCAAGTTCCAAAGGCAGCCAGGGCGAAAGGCCTGCTGCTGCTGTGTTCCCTGACGCTGCTGGGCAAGAGTCAATCCAGCCATGCTGGACTTCCCTAGTGGCACAGTGGTTAAGGATACGCCCGCAGTGCAGGGGACACGGGTTCGATACCTGGTCCGGGAAGATCCTACATGCTGCGGAGCAAGTAAGCCCATGCGCCACAACTACTGAACCTGCGTTCTAGAGCCCGCGAGCCACAACTACTGAAGCCCGCGTGCCTAGAGCCCGTGCTCCACAACAAGAGAAGCCACCATAATGAGAAGCCCTCGCAACAAAATGAAGAGTAGCCCCGGGCTTCCCTGGTGGCGCAGTGGTTGTGAGTCTGCCTGCCAATGCAGGGGGCACGGGTTCGTGCCCCAGTCCAGGAAGATCCCACATCCCGTGGAGCGGCTGGGCCCGTGAGCCATGGCCGCTGAGCCTGCGCCTCTGGAGCCCGTGCTCCGCAACGGGAGAGGCCACAACAGTGAGAGGCCCGCGTACCGCCCCTGCTCGCCGCAACTAGAGAAAGCCCACGCGCAGCGATGAAGACCCAATGCAGCCAAAAATAAGTAAACAATTTATTTATTTTTAAAGAAAAATCCAGCCATGCCCCTGTAGACACAAGGAGCTCAGTAGGAAACGGCGAACAGTGTGGCAAATCACACCAGGTCAGAAGTTCAAATCCTGGTCTCCCACCTACTAGCTGTGTGACCTTGGGCAAGTAACTTAACTTCTCTTTCCTTCCTCGGTGACTCCATTTATAAAATAAGGATAATAATTACAGAACTGTTGTGAAAATTAGACAAGCTGAGGCACACGAAGTGCCTGGCACATCGTAGGTGCTTACGGTAATGTGACAGTATTATCTTTCTCATCCGCCTGCTGGAAAGAGCAGAGACTGGATCTCCTAGCTCCCCACAAGTAGCAAATCTTGGGGTGGGGTTGCTCAGGAGATTTCCACAGGTGGGGGCAGGTAGGTGTTCTGGGGACAAAACTGAGAAAAAAAACAACCCGGATTTCTGAGTTATATGGTTCTGACTGGGTTCTCTCATTCTGGGCCCTTCTGTTCCCTCCCATTCCTCCACCCCACAACCTCCTCCTGACTCAGGTAGCCATGGCCTTTCCCCAGCCTGCTTCTTGGAAAAGAAGGAAAAGCTTCCACCTAACTCCAGCTCCTGGGAGCCCCACCTCTCAAGAAGCAAGTTCTCCCCACATTCTGTCTAACTGAATTCCCTTCCATTTCTTCTCTTGTTCTATTAGCTGTCATGACCCTTTCCTGCCCCACACCCAGAGACCTGCTGGCCTCTGCTGTCACGCAGGCCGCAGGCCGGGAGTGAGCCCGACTCTGCTACATCCTCCCTGTGTGCCCAGAGCAACTTAGTCAGCCTCTCTGAGCCTTGGCCTCCCCAGCTCTAGAATGGAGAGAATCCCAGAACCTACCTCCTGGGTTGTCATGAGGGTTGAATGAGACTCTGCCCATGAAGTTCGTATCCTTAGCACAGGGCCTGGCTCTCAGCAGGTGCTCAGGACATAGTGGTGGAGAGAGAGGTGGCAGAGTGTGGTGGAAAGAACCCGGATGCCAGAACTAGACTGTCTTGGTTCAAATCCCACTCCACTCCTCGCAGCTGAGTGACCTTGGGCAGGTTGCTTAACTGTCTAGTGCCCATGTTTCTCCATCCATAAAAGGGCCTGTGATACGTCACTGGGGGGTTGTGAGCCATCTAGAATTCTCAGAACAGGTCTCCGGCTAAATAAATGTTCCCCCGAATTAACAGTATTGTGAGTTGCTGTTACTACGAGGGGCCCACTAGAGCACTGACCCCCTTTAGGCCTTGCCCCACTAGGGGCTTGTTGATGGCAGAAGGTTGCAGGGTGAGCAGAACCAGACTGGAGACCCTAGTATTGGGGTTCCTGGCTCAGGACAGGTCCGCAGGCTCCACTTCCTCAGTGTTCCCACCTCTGACATCCCCCTAGACCCTGGCTTGGGCTCAGTCAGGAGGCAGCACCCTCTACCTCCCTGAGTCAATGCTCCTGCAAACTCTCCGACCCCCTCCCTATGCCTAGGTCCTGACTACCTCCTAGAAGAAAAAAACCGGGTCCCGGGGGCCCACTCAAGCCTAGGGCTGCTCTGCCAGGGTGCCAGCTGGTGCCCATGGAGGCGGTGCTGCAGTTTGATCATGTGGAAAGGGAAAGCTTGGAGGTACCCCCAGCCGTGGTGGCCTCCACCAGAGACGAGACTGGGGCACCCAGGACATCCTGGAGGCTTCCTTCCCCTGGGGACAGACTGGGGTGAGAGCTAAGCTTGTCTTGTCTGGTGCCTCAGTTTACTCAGCCATCCTGGAGATGGAGTCTTCATTTCTGTCTCCCTGGGGCCCCAAAGGCCTTGGCATTGGCCTCTCGCAGCTCCTTGCCCTCTTTCCTTTCTTAAAGAAACCGAGCTCAGCCGCCTCCTCCCGGCCCGGATTCTCTCCTTAGAAGCCACCCAGGAGGACCCTTAGCCCGGGAGGGGAGGGGAAGAGCCAACCCCGTGCTGGAGATCGCCTCTGCAGGACGTGCGGCTGCACCTCCAAGCCCGCCCAGGGCCGGGGTCGCCCCGCGCTCCGCGGCCCTGCCCCTTCCCGCCGCCACTGGCCCTTTAAGAGCCTCTCCGTGCGCCGCCGTCCCGGATCAGCCAGAGAGACCATTAAAATTTTATGCAGAATGAAAATGGGCCAGGTCTCCAGCTTCCTCGCTCCCATCCAATGATTTATTACTCGCAAATACCACAGAACTAATTAGTATAGTAATTAATTAATACGCATTTGCATATTTGCATGTGCAATTAGTGCAGTGGAGTGATTACTGGGAGAATGAGGGGCCCTGGATTGTCAGATGTGAGGAGGAAGTGGCCTGGAAAAGAGTTAGTGGGAATGAACTTTGTAGGGAGCGCGAAGGCGGGGAGGGAGGGGGAGGCGAGCGGGGCGAGGCCGGGGGCGCCGGGGCGCTGCGCCACCTCGCGAGGCGCGGAGCGGCCGCGCGGGGCAGCGCGGGTTCCGGGCCGACCCGCGGCCACCGGACGCCGGTCGGGGTCGTGACCCGGGCGCCCCCACCCCGCCCGCGGCCCCGCCCCGCCCCCGCCGCGTGGCACAGCTCCAAGAGCGCGCCTGATTGTTATGCATTGTGTTTCTTGTTGCGAGCGGAGCCTGGCGGAATGGGGCTGGCACAAGCTGTTTCCCTGCCACGCGGCGGTGGCACCTTAAAGGGGCAGCGTCCGCTTCCCGCCGCCGCCCAGTCGACCCCACCCCCGCCGACCCCACCCCCCAGCCCCAGGTGGACCCCCTTCCGGGAGGCGACCGGCGGTCCGAGCCGGGCTAGAGGCCAGAGGGCGCGCGCCGAGGCCGCCCAGGAGGTGGCGCGGCCCCAGGGGGCGCGGGGCACGTGCCGAGGGAGCCTGGCAGGCCGGAAGGCAGGCTGCGAGCCGGGACCCAGCGGCCGGGGAGCTCCAGGCCCTCTGCCCGGCACGCGGCGGGGGTGATGAGGAGAGAGCCGGGAGAACGCCAGGGTGAGAAGGACAAGGAGAAGGAAGGAGTGGCAGGGGCCCACTGGGTGCCAGGTGCTTCTTCATAGGACACCGCTTTGCTTGCAATCTTCACAAAGATTCTGTGAGGCAGGGCTCCTTATTCCCATTTTACAGACCGGAAAACAGAATGGGGTGGCCCGCGGCTAGTGATCAAGTAGTAAAGCTGGGTTTCCAGCAGGTCGGTCCATCCTCAAGTGCTCAACGTGGAGCCAAGGGCCCGAGGAAAGAGTGCCATTACCTCAGGGGGCATCAGGGAGGACTTCCTGGCGAAGGAAGCACCTCACTGAGCTTGCAAGGGCGAGGAAGGCACCTCCTGAAGGAGCTGAGGGAAGAGGGATACAGGGTGGAGAAAACCCATGTTTGATGTGACTGCCCCTTTCCCTGTGTAGAGAGAGCCCCCCACCTACCATGAGCAGAACTGCAGAGACCCAGGCCAGGGCACTGACTCCCATTACGTGGGGGCCTGGATAACAGGCAAACCCTTGGCCCCAGATCCTCCCAGGGTACCCTCCTTTCCCTCTCTATTGTAGAGTCTGCTGGTCCCACAGTGTGGAGATAAACCCAGGTTTCAGAGAAAGGAACACTGTTTGTAAAACTGAGTAAGAGATTGGACTCAGAGTAAGTCAGAGCTTGGTTCAAATCCAGGCTCTGCCACTTACCAGCCATGTGACCTTGACACAGCAACATTTAAAAAAAAAATAAATTTATTTATTTTTGGCTGCGTTGGGTCTTCGTTGCTGCCTGCGGGCTTTCTCCAGTTGCGGAGAGCAGGGGCTACTCTTAGTTGTGGTGCGTGAGCATCTCACTGTGGTGGCTTCTTTTTTGCGGAGCACACGCTCTAGGTGCACGGGTTCACCTAGTTGTGGCTTACTCCGCAGCATATGGGAATCTTACCGGACCACGGTTCGAACCCACGTCCCCTGCATTGGCAGACAGGTTCTTAACCACTGCGCCACCAGGGAAGTCCGACACAGCAACCTTAACCTCAACCTCTCTGTGCTTCAGCATCTAGTCTTTAAGTGGAGGTAACAGTAATCCCACATCCGAGGTCATGGTGAGAATGAAATAAGATGGTGTGTGTGAAGCCAGGGCCTGGCACAGATAACACTGCCACTGTCATTATTTCACTATTATGGATTACAAAACATTAAAGTATTACAGAGAGCTCTGAGGCCCCAGGGACAGGAGGACCCCAAGGCAGTAATCAGGGTCCTGGTTTCTAGTCCCAGCTCCGTCACCACTTATTGTGTGAAACAAGACATGTTGCTTCCCCTCTCTGTGCTGTGGTTTCCTTATCTGTAAGGTGGGGCATTGGGCCATGAGGCTCCTACCCCTAGACTGTTCCCTTCCCTCCCCGTGCCCCCCTGACCCCACAGGGTACTGAACCAGGGGAGTAAAGGCTAAGTCTCATTCACATTGTCTTGGGCTCCAGTCTCCCAGGGGCTAAGCCAAGAGGTCTCTGGTTAAAATGTGACCTCCTGCCCTGCATGCACACCCCCGCCCTCACCCCCATGCACAGCCCTTTAAGGCTCCTGTGAGCACCAGCACCAGCACCACTGCAGCTGTGGGTCCTCTGTGCCCACTGCCAGCCTCCGGTGCCCCATGCACTGATACTGGGCTCAAGGGAAGCATCAGAGAACTGTCCAGTACCAGGTACCCAGAAGTCCCCAGCCCAGATCCTTGGTTCTGATTTCCAGGGGAGGAAATCATGATATGCCCAAGTCATGGGCAAGTTCAGAGCAGAGCCTGGGGCTTCCCTGGTGGCGCAGTGGTTGAGAGTCCACCTGCTGATGCAGGGGACACGGGTTCGTGCCCCGGTCCGGGAAGATCCCACCTGCCGCGGAGCGGCTAGGCCCGTGAGCCATGGCCGCTGAGCCTGCGTGCCTGGAGCCTGTGCTCCGCAACGGGAGAGGCCACAGCGGTGAGAGGCCCGCGTACCGCAAAAAAAAAAAAGTGCAGAGCCTGCCTGGACGAAAGAAACCTGGGATGCACACCCAACCTGTGCTCTTCCCACTGCCCTGCACTGCCCCATCAGGCACCCACTATCTGCCATCAATCAGGACTTAACCACTCCAAGCGCACTTCATAATCACTGTCCTTTTGGTCCTCCCGTCGGTGCTAAGAGAGACAGCAGGTGGACAAGTGGCACTAGTCCCATTTTACAGATGAGGAAGCAGAAGTTTACATGATTTGACAAAGGTTGAGACCCTGCTAAGTCTGGTGTCCTTTGGACCAGCTCGAGCTCCCTCTTCCACTGACTGCCCTCCTCTGCAGACCCGTGGAGGGGCAGAGGCCGGACATCCCGACTGCTCACTTGGAAAACTGACAAGAAAGGCAGAACAAAGACGCAGTGATGAACAGAGCCTCAGGAACAAAGTTTTGTTTTTAATTATTTATTTATATACTTTTGGCTGCGTTGGGTCTTCGTTGCTGCACGCGGGCTTTCTCTAGTTGCGGCAGGTGGGGGCAACTCCTTGCTGTGGTGTGCGGGCTTCTCACTGCAATATCTTCTCTTGCTGCGGAGCACAGGCTCTAGGCACGCGGCCTTCAGTAGTCGTGGCACGTGGGCTCCAGAGCGCAGGCTCAGTAGTTGTGGCACAGGGGCTTGGTTGCTCCGCGGCGTGTGGGATCTTCCCGGACCAGGGATCGAACACGTGTCCCCTGCATTGGCAGGCAGATTCTTAACCACTGCGCCATCAGAGAAGTCCCAAAGTTTTTTGTTGTTGTTGTTGGGTTTTTTTTTTAAAGTTGATCAGGGGCCTGAGGCAAAACCAGCCATACCTGGATGGGGCAGTTGCTGAGGCAGCACTTCCACACTTGTTAACTCATTTGATGCTTAGCAGGTATCTTATTGTAATTATCACGCCCATTTTACAGGGGGGAAGGTTGAGGTTCTATGTCAGTGCGGGGATTTGTAGGGAGGCTGAGGGGAAAGGAGGAGGAGCTTCCCCTAGGCAGGTGTCCTGCCCTGGCTGCAGCCTCCAGTTTCTGGGCAGTGGCAGGACAGACCTTTGTCACCACGACCACTTATTGAGGATATTGTATGTGCCAGGCTCTGGGACCAGTTCCTGCCTTCCAGGTGGGAGAGACCCATGAGGCAAAGGTCATGGCCTGTGCCTCCATAGAGGTGTGCAGAAGGCATTAGGGAAGTCTGGAGAGGGCGTCTAACCCAGAGAGACTTCCTGGAGGAGGTGATGCTTAGGCTTAAAAGGTGAAGAAAGTGGAGAGGGTGCTCCACGCAGAGGGGACAGCCTGAGCAAGGGCTCACAGACATGAGGCTCATGAAAACTGAAGGAGTTTAGAGTGGCTGAGGGGCAGAGTTCAAGGCAGGGACACGCGTCGACAGAGAGCTGCGTAGCAGCCAGATCAGGGTGTCCCTAAGAGCATGGCCTGATCCTAGGGGTGATGGGGAGCCACTGAAGGTGCTTGCGGAGGGGAATGTCACGTTCAGATGTGACTTTTCAGCAGGATGAATGGCCTCGGTCCTATGTGGGAAGCCAGAGGAGCAAGGGCCTGTGGGAAGTCAGAGCTTCCCAGGGGAAGAGAGCCTGGGCCAGGTCCATAAGACAGAAGGTTGAGATATTGGGGGGTGGCTTTGGGGAGTAGCATCAGCAAAGGAGAAATGGCAGTGGGAGTGGGACTCAGCTGTGTCCCTGGACCTCATCTCCCCTCCCCTCGGGGAGCTGCCTTTACCCCATGCAGGGAAGGTGCGGGGTAGGGAGAGGAAGGAGAGGGGCTCTGAGCCTGCTGAGAGGTGTGAGGCCCGAGAAGGGGGTCTACAGCTGGGCAGGAACCGCCCTGGAAGGGGAGGCATTTGGGGCCTCATGTGGCTTCAGAATCTGAGCTTGGTGCCCAGGGAATGGGCGTCAGGCACTCCCAGGCTCAGCCTCCATGCCCTGAGCCCTCTCTCTGAAAGCTACTTTGAGGGGAACCTGCGACCCCCACATCCCAAGTCCTCCTCCCCACACTGAAATTGGTGCAAAAGGCAGGAGGCGGAGTCTGGGGGCTCAGGGATTGACCCGGGGCCTTGGACCTGACTGCTTTCGAAGAGTCTCTGGAGAAAGGCTCCAGTACCCCAAACCCTATAAATCAGCCAGGCATTAATGCAAGGAGCATTTATTGAGCACCAACTCTATACAACCTACGTGAAGCCCCGGACTACTGAGATATAAGGTAAGTAGCCACCACAGTCAAGTCAGGGAGACACAGGTAAATGGTTTCTCCTGACGGAGGGTGGTAAGTACTGAAGCTGCCTGGGGAGATCAGGGAAGGCTGCCAGGAGGAGGTGTCCAACCAGGAACCCTGTTGGTGAGGAATGAGAATGAGTTTGACGAAAAAAAGGACTCAGAGGCCAGAGCCTGTCAGGGAAGGAGCTCTTTTCGGAAGAACAGGGCTCAGAAGCCAGAAGTCAAAGGTTATGGGGCACGGGTCACTGTACGCTTGGAGCAAAGGACCAATCCCAAGGGTGCTGGCTTTGCTGGAGGACTAGTGGGTCTCCTCCACCGGCCTTTGTCCCTGGTTAGCGGGGTCTGACCCAGGACTCTCAGCTCACGCCTGGAGCGGCGGGCATGTGCCCACCTATCTTTGCGTGGCGCCTAGGCCCAGAGCGGGAGCCCAGGGCGCAGGCGGCGAAGGAAGTCGAAGAGAATCCTGGTAGTGAGCTCTGGAGGTCAGGCCAGGAGGTCAGCACAGAGGAGGCGGGCTACACCTCACTGGTCCTCCCCTCCCCCTCCCCCTCCCCGGTGGCACCACAAGGCACGCAGCCGCATATCACCCGTGCCAGCCCTCACCTCCCGGCAACGTCGCCGCATTCTCAGCCACGCCATCTGGCGTGCCCGCCGCTCCCCAGAACACTGCAGCGGGTGGGGGGAGGGGGCAGCGGGGCAGGTGCCCACCCCAGAGCCAGGAAGAAGCGGCAGGTCCCCTCCCCCAACGTCCTTTTGGACTGGAGGTGGGCAGGGGGCTGGGGAAGAGGGCGGCAGGTGCTCTGATACTGCAGGAGGAAGCTTCGGGCATCCGAACTGATGGAAGAGTCGCCGTCTGGGCAGCGCCGGCCGGCCCCTCCCCTCCCTCCTTCCCCACAGCACAGCCGATGCCGGGAGCACCGGCCCTCCGAGGAGCCCCACATTCCTGCCCTTCCCCTCAAATCAGAGGCGGGGGCGAGCAGAGCAGACCGCCCCTCCTCGCCCCGCTCCTGTCCTCGTTCTTAACCCGCCTGCCCACCTCAGCCGGGGAGGCCCCGGGAGTTGGAGGGCCGCGGGCGGGGAATGGACGCCTGGGTTCTAATCCGCCTGCCCCTCGTGGTCTGGCACTTTGGTGGGAAATGGAATCTCCTGCGGCACAATTGCCCGCACCAGTCTTATCTGGAGCATGGTGCTGGTGGTGGTGGTGGCGTCTGGCTAGGTGTCCTTTCTGGGTGTCAGAATGGAACGCGGGTTTACAGATCTGTGTGTGTGTGGTGTGTTGGTTTTTTTTTTTTTTTTTTTTTGGTTTTTGGTTCTGTTTTGGGTTTTTTTTGGTGAGAGCAGTTTTATAGAACATTCTCCTGTCCTCTGAGCACGATTACCTAGACTGCTCAGGAACGACCTATCCCTTCCCTCTCTCTCCCCTCTACATCCCCAACGCTCCCCCCCAGGACCTACGCCTGCACAAAATGGCTGCCACCCCTCTGAGGCAGCCATTTTAGGTGCCCAGACTGTGGCCTCCCCTGGGATGGGGCTATGTCTCCATGGGAACCTCAGACCCTCAGCTCCCAGCTCCCTGGATGGGAGTGGGCAGCAGAGATGGGAGGCTTCCCGACCTGGCTGAGGTGCCCAGCGTTCTCCTTTCCCTCTCAGAGACCCAGAGGGGACCAGGCCCCTCACCACCTCCCTTCCCCCAATGCCAGGGGGAGGAACAGATGGCATCTCTGGGTGTCCTTCTCCTTCCATCTCCTTCCTTCCATTTCTGGCTCTTTCTGTCTCTCCATCACTGCATCTCTGCATCTCTGGATGCACAGAGAGGAGCACAGACGTCCCTGGATGTTCATGCTTCTGCATGTGTATGTGGACACGTGTGTGTTATACCTCTCTCAAGCCCATGTCTAAGGCGGGCCCATCCCACACCTCCCTCTGTTCCAATTTTCCCCTGTTTTTTTTTTTTTTTTTTTTTATTGTATCTTCTAAAAAAAAGTTGAAATGTGTCGAGTGAGAAAAACTTGTTCCATTTTTCTGAAGGAAGAAAAGACAGGGGCAGCAAACAGACTGAGAGGACTGAAGTTCTCCATACCCCAAGGTATATCCTCCTGACCCCTCAGGCCTCTTTCTCTGGGGGTCTGAAGGGAGCTGAGGTCATTCCTGACAGGAGACAGGGCATGGATGGAAGAGCCTCTGAAGGGCTCCCCCATGCTGAGGAGGTCTGCCTCCTGCCTGGAGCAGAAAGCAGAGCTGGTAGGGACCTGTGAGGCTTAACCCAGGCCCCAGTGTCCAAAGAAGAGGGCAGGGGGTATCTTTCGACCCCAAGGAAGCATTAATTCACTTAGTCATCCATTCATTCACCCATTAATTCAACAAAAACTCAGTTCTCATGTAGACAAAGCATTCTGAGTGTGTATGTGCCGGGGGTATGTGCAAGAAACTAATAGCATAAAGCATGTTACAGTTTACAAAGTGCTTTAATAAAAAGGAGAGTGGACATTTATTGAAGGCGCACTCTATTGCCAGCCCTGTGCTAAACTCAATACAGGTACTATCCCATTTAGTACTAACAACAACCCTATGAGGTGTAGGATAATTGTCCCCATTTTACAGATGGGAAAATCAAGACTGAGAGCCATTATGTAACTTGCTCAAGGCATTCAGCATCCTTTAAAGCTGGTAAGTAGGGTGGCCAGGAATCAGAGCCCAAAGCATGTGCAGGTAATCAGAATACCATGTGACTGGGGGACTCAAGAAGGGCCATGTGTCAGGATTGAAGACCCCCACCCTCTGTAAAGGGACAGGAAAGCCTTTGAGGCTGCGCCCAAACATGGACAAAGGCCTGGCCAGCACCCCTGAGTCTCTGCCCCACCTAAGGCCTATCCTTTGGCCCCTCTCTCTGCCATGCCCAGAGTGCCCCAGACCATCTGCCAGACCATGGGTGGGAGCCTACCTTCCCAGAACCAGGATGTATGAGTGGAGGAAAACTTACCATTGGCTTCTCATCCTTGGAGACCGCTGAGGCAGACTGTGTGACTGTAGAAGGAGCACTGGGCTGGGAGTCAAGTCCCTGGGTTCTAGACCAAGTTCTGCTCTCCCCTTTGTGGTCCTGGGCAAGTCAGTTCCCCTCTATGGGCCTCTGTAGGAGGAAGATTTGAGGTGCCTTTCGGTACCTGGTCCTGGCTCACACAGTGCCAGCCCCCCTTCTCCAAGGCCTCCTTGGCCATCATGCGTACCTCTGTTTAGAACCTAATTCATTCTACCAGGCATCAAATCAGTGTCTTACCAGCCTGAGACCCCTTCTGGAGGTCCTAGAGGGAGAAAACTTCCTGTCCAGATTGAGGGTGAAACCCCCGTCTTTGCACCGCCCAGTGCTTAGCACGTGGTTGCCACCAAAGGGCACGTGGTTAAAGTATAATTGAAGTTGTCTAAGCATATGGAAGCTGGAGGGTGGGGAGGGATAGGAAACGTGGGTCTGAAACACACGAATGCCTGAATAAAGGTGTAGACGAGGGTCTCTCTACACCTGGTTGCGATTACCTGCTTACACACAGGAATCTGTCGGAGTAGGGGTGTGTATCCATTTTCTGCACCACAGAGTGAGGAACACGTGTGTGTGTGTGTGTGTGTGTGTGTGTGTGTGTCTAAAGCTTCCTCCCTCAACTCGTGCCATTTCCATCTGTGTCTGGCCCAGGGAGAGGGTTGAAAGGTGAGCTGTAAGATAAAACAGCAATTTCCTACCTTCCTTATCAAGACACCTGTCTGACCTACCTCCCCCTGGTCACTCTCAAGACTGCTGGAGTTGGCTTCAGTACTTGCAGTATTTTTTTTGCAGGGGGAGGAGAATGCTTGAGCCTCTTCCAGGAACTTTAGGCAATTCCCAGCTCAGCCCCCTCCTCCCTCAAATAAGCAAGTCAGAGGCCAGGAGACAAAGCCACTGGTGGGATGGTCACTTGTCTAGCAGGGGGAAAGTATGTTGGGCAGGGAAGCGGTGGGTGGGGGGGAGGAGGGAGAAGTTTCTGGGTTAGGAATCCAGACTGAGCCCTCTCCCACACCCCCAGATGGTGGGTGCACTGGCTCATCCCAAGGGTTCCTTTCCATTCCCATCCCAACCTACATATACCCCTAAACACCCAAGGAAATCTCTCCCATCAGCTGACGCCACTGATATACACACATGTCCCCACAGACACACACACGCCCATGCAAAGGCACAGACATCCAGGCAAGTCTTTCCTTTCCTCTGTCTTTCCCTTGGTTTGAATTGCGTTCAGCCACATATGTTGTGTGTGCGTGACGGTGGGTGGGGGAGGGGCAGACAGGGATGAGGGATGGCACGGTGCCAACATCTACCTATGGGGCTTAGGCCAGGAACGCCCCCCACGCCCACCCTGGGAGGGGGCCTCAGCTGTCCCTTTGTGACCGAGGGGATCCTCCTGGGGGTCGGGGGGTGGGGTGGAGGCAAACATAGAGGTCCCTCCTCCAGAGCCGAGGGTCTGGTCCCTGACCCACCTTTGGGAGCCTGCAAGGGAGGAAATGGACAGAACAGGGCCCTGGAGGGAGCATAGAATTGGGGACATCAAAACCCCCCAAGTTCCAGCCTTGCCACCCCATTGTTCCCCTGTGGGGGACTCTATATCCAAGGGGGGCAAGTCCTCCTACCTCCCTCTCAATCCCTGCTTTCCCTGCGTTGGGCGGGGAGGGGAGGGAGGCAGAGATATTTATTTATTTCCTTTATTTATTTAATTTTTTTTTTTTTTTTTTTTGGAGTAGAGAGTGACAGATGGCGGCGGGTCCCGGGGGAGCCGGCTCTCCCCCAATGCAGACGCATGCCAATCACCGTCTCTCATGTGATAGCTGCTGCCCGTGACGTGCCAAGCCCATATGGCCTGGCATAGAGGCTGGTACCCCGCCTGGTAGAGATGCCACACTCGCTCCGCGGTTCGCATGGCGCTCTGAAGACGCCGGCGCCCGCCGCCTTGAGGAGCCGCTGCCCCCGCTCCCTGAAGATGGGGGAACAATGAAATAAGCGAGAAGATTCCTCTTCTCCCCCCTCTCTCTCTTGCCCCCCTCCCCCCCTCCCCTCCCCTCTCCCCTTGACTCCTCTCCGAGGTAAGTTGTCCGAAAGGCAGCTAGATCTGACCCGCCGCTTGGGGGGTGGGGGGCAGCTTCTTCGGCCGACAGGAGGGTCCCTAAATCCCCCCTTCCCGGGGCGATGCCCCCTCATGGGGTGGGCATCGGAGGCGCCCCGGGTTCCCTCTCCCCTAGGGGCTGCAGCTCAGTGGGCTGCGGAGGGAGGCGTCTCTGCCTGCGATGGGCTTGGGGAGGAGGGGGAAAGCAGGGTCATGGGGGGGCGTGAAGAGGCTGAGATGGGAACCCCCACCCATGGTTGTCCCGGAGGAACCTTCGACCTTTCCCTACCACCGAAAAAAAAAGAGAGAGAGAGAGAGAAGCAAACAAACAAATTTGGATTTTTTCCCATCAATCCCGAAATACAACGAGATCTGAAGAGCCGTGTGGGAGGGAGGCAGTTTAAAGGGGGGAAGGGGGTCCCTGACCGCAGGGGAGACGGACGGGGCTCGCTTCTCTCAGTCTCCTCCCCACGCCCGGCTTTCTCAGCCCTCGCCGCCCCGAGCCGGCTCCGGGAGCTGGGGACGCCCGGCTGGAGGAGACGATCCTCCCGCCTCTGGAACTGGGGCTGCGGGGGTGGGGGCCGAGCCGAGGGCGGCGCGCGGCCAAGTTGCAAATTGGATTAGGGAGTGTGGGGGTGAGAGCCACGGGAGGGCGGGGGAGCCGGGCGGCGGGGCCCGGGCCGCCGGAGCCGCCGAGCGGGGCAGCTGCCCCACCGCGGCCGCCCAGCCTTCCTCCACCGCCGGGAGAGAAGAGGCTTCCTGGCGATCGCGCCGCCTCCCCCGGCGAAAGATCTGCTCCCTAAAGCCCCTGTTCTGTCCCCGACCACACCCGGAGAGGACCGGCGCGGGGAGCGGCCCCTCGTTCAGGCGAGGGGTGGAGCCGGGGCCCAGCGCCGGAGAACGGGCCTGTGCCGAGACCCCGGGCGGGCGGCGGGGCTGGGCTGGGCTGGGCTGGCTCGGGGTGGGGCAAGCGGAGGAGGTGGGCCCCCAGGGCCCCCCGGGCGGGAACCCGCCCCGGACTCGGGGGTGGAGGCGGGTTACGGGGGTCGGGATGACCCCAGCGCTCCCCTAACTCTGCGCTCTCTCCTCTTCCCGCCCGCCGGGCGCCCTCAGGCACCATGCTGACCCGCCTGTTCAGCGAGCCCGGTCTCCTCTCGGACGTGCCCAAGTTCTCCAGCTGGGGCGACGGCGACGACGACGAGCCGAGAAGCGACAAGGGCGAGGCGCCGCCACCACCTCCGCCTCCGCCGGGGCCCGGGGCTCCGGGGCCCGCCCGGGCCGCCAAGCCCGTCCCTCTCCGTGCTGACGAGGTGCCGGAGGCCGCGCTGGCCGAGGTCAAGGAGGAAGGCGAGCTGGGGGGCGAGGAGGAGGAGGAAGAGGAGGAAGAGGAAGGGCTGGACGAGGCAGAGGGCGAGCGGCCCAAGAAGCGCGGGCCCAAGAAGCGCAAGATGACCAAGGCGCGCCTGGAGCGCTCCAAGCTGCGGAGGCAGAAGGCGAACGCTCGGGAGCGCAACCGCATGCACGACCTGAACGCGGCGCTGGACAACCTGCGGAAGGTGGTGCCCTGCTACTCCAAGACGCAGAAGCTGTCCAAGATCGAGACGCTGCGCCTCGCCAAGAACTACATCTGGGCGCTCTCTGAGATTCTGCGCTCGGGCAAGCGACCCGACCTGGTGTCCTACGTGCAGACGCTGTGCAAGGGCCTGTCGCAGCCCACCACCAACCTGGTGGCCGGCTGCCTGCAGCTCAACTCGCGCAACTTCCTCACTGAGCAGGGCGCCGACGGCACGGGCCGCTTCCACGGCTCCGGCGGCCCATTCGCCATGCACCCCTACCCGTACCCGTGCTCGCGCCTGGCGGGCGCACAGTGCCAGGCGGCGGGCGGCCTGGGCAGCGGCGCGGCGCACGCCCTGCGGACCCACGGCTACTGCGCCGCCTACGAGACGCTGTACGCGGCGGCTGGCGGCGGCGGTGCGAGCCCGGACTACAACAGCTCCGAGTACGAGGGCCCGCTCAGCCCCCCGCTCTGTCTCAATGGCAACTTCTCGCTCAAGCAGGACTCGTCGCCCGACCACGAGAAGAGCTACCATTACTCTATGCACTACTCGGCGCTGCCCGGCTCGCGGCCCACGGGCCACGGGCTGGTCTTCGGCTCGTCGGCTGTGCGCGGGGGCGTCCACTCGGAGAATCTCTTGTCTTACGATATGCACCTTCACCACGACCGGGGCCCCGTGTACGAGGAGCTCAATGCGTTTTTCCATAACTGAGACCTCGCGCCCGCCCCATTCTTTTTCTTTTGCCTTTGCCCGCACCCCTGCCCCTAGGCCCCCCGAGCGCAGGGGCACCCCACCTACTCCGGCGCGGGGCGCGGGGCGCGGGCTGCCGGTCCTGCCGCTCTCCTAGGCAGCGCGGTCCTCTTACCTGTGGGTGGCCCGTCCCAGGGGCCTCACTTCCCCCAGGGGACTGCCTTCTCTCTCCCCAAGGGGTTCCCTCCTCCTCTTTCCCAGGGAGTACTTCTACAGGGACCCCTCTTTGGGCACTCCCTGGAGACCCCCCACCCCCCACCAATTCCCAATTCCTGCACTTAGGTTTTCTCTTCCCCTTTGCCCCTGCAGGCCCAAAGGCTTTGGTAAGGGGGCAGCTGAGCTGTGGGCTACTGTTTTCCCCTTATTATTATTATTAGAACAGACACCGAGCTGCCGGGCGCCCCCTCTTTCTTGAAGAGGGCAGAAGTCAGGGCACGGAGCCTGGACCTGGAAGCCCTCATCATCCCCAACCCCTAGTCTAAGCGTTTTGTGATTTTAATTTTGGCGGGAGGGAATGTGGATTGAAGGAAAGAGAGAGGCCAAGACAATTTGTAACTAGAATCCATTTTTCCCTTTTCCCTTTTTTAAACAAACAAACAAACATACAAAAAAAAAAAAAAAAAAGCTAAGAGGCGACGGAGGCCGAACGCAGAGTCCGGATCGGAGAGAAAACGCAGTAAGAACTTTTAGAAGCAATAAAAGGCAAAAAATACTACTACCAATAATAAAAAGACACAAATATCTATGCAAGGAGGTTCTGACTGAGCCTAGCGGCCCGGCCCGGCCCCGGGATGCTCCCCCTCCCCGGCCCGCGGGCCGCGCCGCCCAAGCGCGGATCTGTGCACTTTGGTGAAGTGGGGGCCGGCGCTGCCCCCTCCCCTCCCCAGGTTCTTACAATCAGTGACTCGGAGATTTGGGGCCCCAGTGCCACTGCCCTCCCCCGCCCCGTCCCCGTTGTGCGTCCTGCTGTTTTTTAAAAATCTGTTTCCAAATTTGTATGGAATGGCAAACTGTTGGGGGGGTCGGTTTGGGGAGGGAGGGTTTGCATGGAAGACACACACGCACACCACACCGCACGCACACGCAGCCCCGGCGCGGGCGTCCGGGGGCAGAGGGAGGAGAGCTCGCCGCACACCCCCCTCCCCGCAGGCAACTCAGTCCCTTCCCCGGGACGAGGGAGGAGACCGAGAACTGGAGGCAGCCCCGCCCCTGCCCGACTGTGCCTCGGTGGGCGCCAGGCGCCCGGCGATTTCCAGTGTCTGGAGAGGGGGTTTTTGTCTGAGACATCCTCTTGGCTCTGGCTGGCAGGTGGGCAGGGAGAGGGCTGAGGGCTCCTTCTGGAGATTTCCCAAAAAAGGGGGCAAAAGGAGAACCTCTTCCCACCGGAGGCAGGAGATCAGGCATCCAAACACACTCTGCAAAGATGCAAACCCACAGGCCACACACCCACACACTCACCCACACACACACGCAATTTTACCTTCCTCTTGTAGTGAAGATGAAACTCCCGTCGGACACCCGAAGTGCATTGCGTGTTTCTGTTCAGTTTAATGACGATTAATAAATATTTATGTAAATGAGATGCAAAGCCGGACCGGTTTCTCACGGTGGCCTCATTTCATTCGGGGGATTGAGCTGGGACTCCGGGTGATGGAGAAACAGAGTCAAGTGACTGTGCAGTGGCCATGCAGAGGGACCCTGGGCATTCCTGGGTAGGATTCCCACACTAAACCCCCTCCCCCCCACCCACTGGGCACCGAAACGGCTACACTTCTGCCTCGCCCAGACCTTACACAGACTCACACACGCCCCCAGCACAAAGCATTGCACTAATCTCATTACACTCCTTCAGTTCCCAAACATGCACACGCACCTCTTTCGAAAATAAAATATCTTTTCATCACTGAAAAATGACCGAGTTGGGAGCAGTCGGTCATTTTACAACCCTCTGCTCACTGTTGCAAAAAACAAGTGTGTAGAAATGAAGAGACAACCATTTGAGCCAGACAGGGATGTTTTAAAATAAAAAACGAAAAAAACTATAAGGTTATGAGGATGAAATATTAATGGGAGAAGTCTTTTCAGTCTTAAATTTGCAATTTCAGTGGACTCAAGGGCATCAGCCTTTTTCAGCATCAGGAATGCTGAAATTTGTAGGGGTGTTGATGAAGTTGGAGGAACACCCCAGAGTTCTATGAGGGGACCTGAGTCTAGGAGTCCATCAGGTAGACAGAGTGGAGCTTGACCTAGCCACAAGCTTCCTCTGACAGGGCCGCGAGAAGCCCTGTGGTCTACACAGGGACAACCCGCTTCCTGCCCGGTGCAGCTCCCGGTAGAAGGAAGCCCTCAACTTAGGCAGACAGAGGAAGGGCGCCTCGGACGAGCCTTCGGCCCAAGCCGCTTCCCCCTCTCAGGCAAGATAGCCCCCGAGTTCTCTTTCTCCGAGCCTCAGGGACAGAGGCTGCTCTGAACTGACTTCCCGGAAAGAAACCCCCCCCTCCAGACATCAGTGCCCCCTGGAATATTTGGAGAGGGGTCTAAGTCCCAAAGGCCCCCCCATCCCAAAGCCTGAATACACTTAGGAGTACCAGGACCAGACTGTTTCTGACTCTGCTTATTTAAATTATTTTTTCATAAATATTTCTGCCCGTTTTAGAGCAGAAGTGGGCGTTGTAGTGTTGCGTTTGCGGTTTGAGGTCAGGCACGCTGAGGCTTTTAAAGGTTGGATCCAAGACCTGAAAATGAGAGCACCCTGACAAAGGGGGAAAGGGAAAGGTAGTTGAAGAAGGACTCCCTAGGTGCTAAAGGGAAGATCGGATTATACTCTCTGACCCTGAGCGCGGCGGCTTCCCTAAATGACCATCCCAGCAGAGACGTGGCCCTCCTTCCTCCACCCCGGGATGGATGGCGCGGAGCAGGGACCGGGCCGGGAGCTGTCCGCTCCCGGGTGCTGACGCTCGTCCAGCCTCGCGCTTTCTTCCTGCCCCAGAGGGAGGCCGAGCTTCCCTGGCTCCGGGGAGTGCCGTGCAGCGTGAGGCTCTTCCCAATGCCTGGCCTGCCGGAATTCTGGGCGGAATTCTCCTACGGTTTTCGGAGAATTTCACTGGAATCCTTTCCAAATGTCACCGCCTTCTCTGGAATTCTCATAGGATCGCTTCTCTAGTGTGAGATTTAGAACCGGGCCTTTCGTTCTGAGGATTCGCCCCTGTCGGTGGTCTAAGTGGGGGGGCTCTTATAGACCTCTAAACCACCCCTATTCTTAGGAGAAAGAACTCGGCCCACCTTCAATCTCCCTCACTTCTTGCATGGAGTATGGACCAAGGTGAGAACCTCAGACCCAAATCTGAAGGAGTCAGGTCTGCTCATGGCATGGGTCATGGCCTGGCAGGGGCAACTGGAGAGAAAAGGAACTCGGTGCACATCCCGAGGCCTGAGTCTTATCCTGTCCTAAGAGCAAGGTTAATTGGGATTCCCTCCCATTAAGCTGGTTTCCCACAACGCCCTCTGAAGTCCCGGGCTGGGTGGCATCCAAGTGGCTTGGGGCCCGACGCAAAAGACCCCTCCACGTGGCTCCCCGGGCCAAACCACAGACTCCTGCGCTTTGCTCTTCCACGCGGCTCGATTCTGTTTTTGAAGCCGGATCCCAGCCCTTTCCAAGGATGCTGACGACTCCTGGGCCACTGCGTCTGTGGTCACTTCGGGAGGCAGGAGTGCCCGGGGCCCCTTTTGGGGCGGGGATCCCTAGCGCCTCTTCTTCTTGTGAAACCGGCGTCCTCGTGAGCCACCCTTTTCCCAATTCCTGACCCTTCCCCCACCTCTCTGCACTCCGGCTGCGCTCCATTCTCCCATCGCCCCCCTCCCCAACACTCAACTTCCCTGGCGAGATGGCGAGATGGCGAGATGAGCAGGAGAAGAAGATGCGCGCGGACACACGGCCCCAAACTCCCCCTCGCAGGTCTTTTTCTCTCGCTGCTCTCCCGCTTCTGCGCGCACACAAGGAGAAGCTCCGGGAACAGAAGGAGGTGTGTTTTGGGGGGCGGGGAGGAAAAAAGGGGCCAGCGCGGTGGGAGGGAGAGGACAAGGGGAGACGTCGCGTGCCCTTCTTGTCCTAGCCTGAGCAACGGGACCTCCAAGCAGGAATCGGCCGTCTCAGCTCAACCCCTGGGCGGCCGAACCGAAGGCTGGAGCCGAGATCAATCCGGAGGGCATCCTCCTCTTGATTTTCCCACCCCCGTTCAAAGTCCAGCATTTGGAAACGACCTGGAAATAGAGATGTCTCTGAGTCCAGGCCATTTGTACATCAGGGGAAAGAGAGGGAAAGCACTACTGATTCTCCCCTCTCCGTTTAACCCTATTTCAGCCAGGATCTGGACCCTGACCCCCCAGTGAACCTCCAGTGAACCCTCAGCTCTGATTTCATCACCCAGAGGGACAGCTCAATAAATCACTGAGTACAATCCAGGGAAACTGAGCCCCATTGGAGTCAGCGACAGGGAAGTCCTGACACACCCTAGACTCCACTGTCTTGTGTTTACTTCTCTCTTTTTCCCTTTTATGGCAAAGTCCACAAGCTGGGAGATGCAAGGATTCCCCCTCAGAGGTCAGAGGTTTCACTCCCTCTTGGGCAACCTTCTCTTCCACCTCTTCCCCAAAATCTTTAACCTGAAGTTGCCTGCTCCTTGTAGGAATCTGTTGATTTGAGGGAACATTGAGATGGAGGGATAGTTCTAGATTCCACAGTTTAATTCTCAAGGAAGGCAGGAAGAAAGAGACAGTGGAGGCCAGGCCTGACCAGCCCTGGCCTTGACCTCCACTCCCAGGCCCCCCGTGTGACAACAGGGGTGAGCACAGGACTCCACACCTGACTTGCCCATATGTGCTCAAAGGAGAAAGCTTTTTCTTTTGGTGAGATGTAGGAGGGGCCGACGGGCCTTGGCTGTCACAACAGGCTTCTCAGCTCACAGCCCAAGACACTGTCACTTTTCTCTCTTTAGGGCTGGGTGCCCAGGCACTGGCCACAGGCCCAGAGGGGAGGTGACGACCTGAGCGGTGAAAAGTCTTGAAAGCCTGCTCCCTTTCCAAATCCTGAAGTGGCTTTCTATGCCTCATTCTTTTAAAATTCTGGACAAAGTTTTCCTGGTTGAGAAGAGGTAAGAAAGGGCACAGACACCTTGGGAGGGTCGTTATGCTCTCTGAAATTCTCTCCACCCTAAAGCAATGGGGTAGGTGCACCCCACCCACTCAGGAGTGCCAGCATGAGAACGCCCAGACCAAGCCTGGCTCACAAGCAGGAGGGCAACCGGTTTCTGGGGGCAGATGCCCGTGAATGGGAACCTCAGACCCCTAGTGCGGGGAGGGGAAGCTGGGGCACTCAGGGTGGGGGGGAGGGCGGGGGAACCCCTAGATGCTGCCTGTGCCAAAGGAGCTGGGGCACTGCGTTGGGTGGAGACGCTGCCCAGATGTGTGCCTGGGTGTGCTCTGGTGCTGCCCACTTGCCTGCCCGCTCCAGCGCAGGAGCCCAGCGCAGCCTCCCAGGCGGACTGCGGTTGCAAGGTTCCAGAGCCGAGAGTGTGTGCCCGGGGTTCCGTTATTCGAACCTTTCTCTGGGCTTCTCTCCACTTCTGTCTGCGTCTCATTCCTCTTTTCGGAATTAATTGAATTAGGAACAGGTCTTTCTGGGGCGCTTCCACTTCCCGCCCGAGGCTGCGCTAGCCAGGAGGCCAAGGCTGCGAAGTCAGGTCCCGCCAGGGCCGAGGGAGCCCCCAAACCCCTTTGGGGACCCGCGTGCCAGTTCCTACCCTCAGCCAAGTCTTCGCCAAGGGCACAGCTGGGCGGGGTCTGGGCAGTCCGCCCGGCTTGGGACATCTGTTCTCGCCAGAGTCGCATTAAAGGCGAGAGGTGGGCGGGGGGTGCTCAGAACCAACCCCTCAATCCCGAGTCGATGCCTGCTTTCTCGACCGCAGGCGGAGGCAGCGGGGGACACTGGACTCGCAGAGATTTTTCTTTCCTCTTGGGAAAAGCGAGTGTGGGGCAAGTAAGGATTTCTCTCTTGCCTTCATGTCTCCTGCTGCTTAATCAGATGCCACATCCGGCCTCACTCCTGGAGGGCAACAGGGTACTCCTGCCCTGCGGGAGATGCCCGGGAGTCCCCGGGGGCACCGGCGCCCAGGATACTGTGGGCCGGCCGGCTGCGGAACGGATCCCGCTTGCAGCGAACGAGCGCTCGGCTGGGCTGTGAGGCAGAGGCCGGGGCGCCGCGCAGGGGGTGGGTTCAAAACAACTCAGTTAAAACAGCGAAAACACTTGGGTTTATATTGGGGGGAGGGCGGCGCTTTTTTAAAAAATCTGAGAAGAACCACACAGCCCCTAAGCAAAACCAAAACAAAATCCTTAACTACTGATCTCTTTGTAGCAAAAGACAGAAAAATTCCTCAAACACTTCTCCCTTGGTGCCTCCACGAAAAAAGCTCCCGGCTGGCTAAGCCCGGCGCCTGGACACCCCTTCACCACCCCAGCGCCCTGGCGCTGAGCCCAGGTCGCCCCCTGCCCACCCTTCGCTCGCGCGTTGGTGCCAGTCTGTGCCACTCAGCCGGTGCCCGGTGCCCTGTGCCAGGCGCGGGGGGGGGGAAAGCGGGGAGGAGCTGAGGCTCCAGCTTAAATTCCATGGCATCTGTTCATTATTATACAGTGAGGAGTTTTATATGGACAGCTAAATTAAAGACAGATTTTTGCCAGAATTGCAGATCCCATAAAAATGATGACACAGGATGGGGGCTTTTGCTTTAAAAAAGAAAGAAAGAAAAAATTTAAAAAACAATCCAACAAACCACAACCCAAACCCTTCTGTGCCCTCTCCTCCGACATTGTGGAGTTTCTTTGCCCCCTTTGCCTGCCTCCTCTTCTTCCACCAGCATGGGCTCTTCATGCCCGCCCTGCTCACAGATGCCCAGTGATCAACCAGCTCGCTCCCACAGCCGCGGGGAGGGGGGGCGGGGCGGGCAGGCAGAGGTGGAATAGCCAAGTGCACCTTGGTGTGGAGGGTCAGGATGGGACCTGGAGCTGGGAAAGAGTGCCAGGAAGGAGCAGGAGTCAGGGGGCCTGACCTTTCCACACTCCTAAGTCAAAGGGCAGGCTGCATTTTGGGCTGGTTGCCAAGGCTGGGGACAGCTGGTGAGTACCAGGCATGCAGGGCCCTCCATTCCAGGGCACCAGACAGTGCCCAGGTCCCTGTCTCTAATGGAGAAGGTGATCCAAAGATTGGGCACAATTTGCCCTGGAGTGGGAGTTGTGGAATTTTTAATTTGAGAGATTCTAGACGACTGGAACCTACACCTTGGTGATATTCTAGAGCTTTGCAGGGATTCAGAAATTCTGGGTTCTGGGTCAGGGAGCAGACCTCCCAGGCTCCAAGTCTGGAGCTCTGGTTGCAACAACTCTAGCTGCAGTGATTTGAATTCAGGGATGCTGTTGTAGGGTGCTGGGGGAGGCTGGGGAAAGTCTGGGCAGCCAACCAGGGGAGGATGGAGGGCGTGAGGGCCACTCTCAGGGGTGCAGACACGTCTCCCCAAATTAGTGGGAGCCTTTCTTATTTTTCTTTCATTCAATTTTCTTTTTCAGGGAAGAAAAATATCTGTGGAGTTCTGTGTCCTCCAGACAATTGCACTGTCTGTGTCTGTGTCTGTGTCTGTAACTGTCTGTGTGGCTGTCTGCTCATCTCCCTCAGATTTGGAGCTGACAGAATTCATATCAGAAGAGTGAGCACAGGGACATCTGTGTGCGGAATGACTGTGCCTACTCCAACCTGCCAATCGCTCCTGGCACGAGCTGGGTAACAAATGCCTGTTACCTCGGAATGCTGGCGGGTGGGGGTGGGGTGGGGGAGGGCGCCTGGCACCACCCGGCTGCCGAGCCCTGCCAAGGCCCCCGCCTGCCCTCAGAGGGTCCCTCCCCCCTTCCCCGAGTTGGGGGTCCACGGAATTGGATTGCTCGTTAATTAGCAGCCGTTAGAGAATTTGGGTGTCTCTCTGCCCGGGCCGACCGGCCTCGTCAGCCTCCCTAATCTGGAGCACCCTCCCCTCCTGCCTTCCCTCCATGTTCTCCGGATAAGCTCCGGGTTTCTACTGAGGGCGGGCGGGCGGCCAGCTGGGGATGGGGTGGCTCGCGGAATGCAGGGAAAGGGGTCTCTGGAGGGAAGAATTCCGCCGAAGTTGCCAGGAGGTGTTTCTGTCTCGAAGCGGGAGGCTCTGTGCGGAGGGGTCTGCATAGACGCGGCTGGGCTGTGGGGTGGGGCAGAGAGACCGTAGATCGCGGACAGAGGACCGAAGAGAGACGGGGCTGAGGAGCTGCGGCAGAAGGGAAGGAAGGAGAGAAGGCGTGAGGCCGGGCCGCGCCGTCCCCGGTCTCCCTCCGCGCCAGGAGCCTCCGAGACTCGGCCCAGCCCGCTTGCCGCGACCCCGCGGGCCTCCGCCGCCCCTCGGCCCAGGCCTCCGGCCGCGCTCCCCGATCCATCAGCTGGTTCTGCTGTCGGAGGTGGGGGAAGGGAGGGCGCCACACCACAGCCGGTGCCAGCTTGGGGTGGGGGTGGGGGGTTATTGCGAGGAGGGGCGGAAGAGCACATCTAAAATTCCGAGACATCTGTTCACCCAGGAAGAGGCACCGGGGCGCAGGAAGGCTGGGCGCCCCACCGCGGTTCTGCCCGCGGTTCCAGGGGCGGGACTCCCGACCCTCCCCGCATCCTTCAGCCAAGCCCCCACCCCCAGCCACCAACGCCGGGCCTGCACAGGGAGGGGGAGGGGGCTCCAATCTGGGGATCGGGCTGGGGGTGTGAAACTCAGGAGCTGCAGTGCTACTGGTGGGTCCTCAGAAGGGGAGAATCAGGGCCCAGGAGGGCTGTGTGGGGTGGAGATCCTGCAAAGGAGGGATGTGGAAGGATGTCTGTCAGACTAGATCTCCTCAGAGCACCCACAGACACCCTCCACAAACACACATACACACAACTCAGAGATCATGCACACTCAGATATGAACGCTCCCCTTGTAAACACGCATAACTGGCTCCCTGCGCACTCAATCGCTTATTCATTCAAGCAGTTTTACAGATACCTGGTCTGTGCTGGGCCTGGGCGAGATAGTGGGGACATACCTTCTTACCCAACAGGAGCCGTGAGCACATTCGGATACCCAAGTGCACAGGCCCTCACGCTGCCCTGACACTCACATAGATTCCTAGT